>NW_015537960.1:705542-746770 GCF_001515605.1 Sinocyclocheilus anshuiensis
ATATATATATATATATATATATATATATACTGTATATATATATATATATATATATATATGTGTGTGTAATAAAAAATAGAATTTATAAACGCAAATAATCCACCCTTAAATCTATGCAATTTTTCAGAAAAAAACAAATCCTACATCTGATAGCTTTGAACAGTAATTACACATTGCAACTCAACAAAACACGATTTGAGGAATCATTCATGTGCACGGCACAAACGAGTTATGCGCCAGAGTTGATGGGTCAGGGGTTTCTTCAAATTCCCAATGCAAAGTACGAGCAATAATAATACTATGATTCTTACCTTAGCAAGCAATACTGATAAATTATACAGCCAGAAAGATTTGAACAGTGCTATTAAATGTGCAAAGGCCATTTCCATTGCGATTTCATTCAATGCATAATACGGCTGAGACCCAGAGTGCTCTCATCCAGAGTGTCCCATGATCTCATCCAATCACCTTCAGCTTCAACTGAGATGCTAAACATCCCTGAATCAAAGACCAACAACTGCTGATTTTCAGAAAAGGCAGAGAAATACACAAACCAGCGTGGTTTCATGTCCGTATCTGGACGTGTGTGCAGCCCTGGGCTGATCTCACTAATTAGCAGCGCTTGTTCTGCCAGTAGACAGTCTTCTAGCACTGAAGATCAGGGTTTATATTTAAAACCTGCATTAGCATGTAATATATCCAAGAGAAACATGGCTGGAATTTACCAGGATTACAGCAACGGTCCTGTAAATACTCTACAAAGCCTCTTTGAATGGAAGTTTAGTCATGTAATGTGCACATGTGGACTCAGTCACTGTTTGACCCAGTGATTCAGGATGAACCCACATTCATAAGAGCTAAAAAAATAAAAATAAAAAATAAAAAACTTATATGAATGATATAAATGGTTTTAAATTAAACTATTCAAGGTTTATCTCCCCTGAAAACAGCCCTGAATTTTTAGACAAATATGTTACTATGAATATGGCCAGAAACAACGGTCTGAAGTTTAAAACGTCTTAATGATGGATTTATTTCTTATAAACACACAGCTTTTCACTTCACAAGTCATTAACTGATGGACTGGAGTGGTGTGGATTACTTGTGGATTATTGTGATGTTTTTATCAGCTGTTTGGACTCTCATTCTGACGGCACCCATTCACTGCAGAGGATCCATTGGTTGACTATTCCCATTTAAACCGTTCCTTTAATAATTGACTTGATTATTATAACTATTAAATCAATTTATTGGATTTTAAATGCAACAATTATTTACCAGATAATTTAGCTTTTGCTATATGTCAGCTAACAAAGAAGTTCACTTATTTTCACTCACAAAGTATATAGGTATAGCCAATATCCTCATGATAAGATGTATTTCATGACATATGTTATAATTCAGTACATAATGCATGACAGTATCATTTTTAGATTTAGATTTGCTTAATTGAACTTGCATGGTGCATTACAGATAAAAGAAAAAAAAGCCAGGCATTTCCTACAGTAATTACATTGTTAAAACCCATAACCAGAAGGCCTAGAAAAGTTATCCCTCATCAAAAGGACGACTTACAGCTCAAATTGTACATTTTTGTACAGAGGAATTATATGTAAGTGCTCTGTATTTCTGCTTTCAATTTCAAAGAGTTATTCTTTTCCAAAATGAGATGTTGTTTTCTGTAAAACAAAGGCAGACTGAGTAGTGGCTGACAAGCTTTAAAAAGGACCAAAAAAGACAAAAAAGTAAGTACTTTTATAAACAAAAATAAAATAAAATAAAAAGCAAATATAAAATAAACAATAAAATTAAGTGAAAGAAACAATATAAAATAAAATACTACAAAATAAAAAACACCAAAAACAATACAATAAACAAAAAAACAAATATAAAATAAAAACCTATAAAATCAAATAAAAAACAAATAAAATACAAACTATAAAAAAAAAAAAAATAAGAAAAACAATATAAGAAAAAATAAAATAAAATTAAGCAAAAAAAACAATATAAAATAAAATACTAGAAAATAAAAAACACCAAAAATAATACAATAAACGAAAAAAATATATATATATAAAATAAAAAACTATAAAATCAAATAAAAAAACGAATAAAATACAAACTATAAACAAAACAAAACAAAATAAAATAAAATACAATTAAATTAAATTAAATAAAAAAAAATAAAAAATAAAAATAAAATAAAATAAAAATAAAATTGTGACTCTTCTATGGTGTTTCAGAAGTAAAGTCACACAGGTTTGAAATGCATTTCTGCTTCTAAACCCTCCAGAACACTTGCCTCCATAGACTTTAGTTAGCGCATCGCTGTAAAACCTGTACAAACTGAGCAGCAGGTCAAAATGTTTGTCTGTGGTGTTACGTTCCACGTGTGTTCTGTGTATATTGTGTTTCTTTCCGCTCTCCTGTCCTTTTGTTATTGTTGCTCCGCTTCTAGGTCGGTGTTTACTGGTTGACGTGACTGCCAATCATCATTACGACGTCATGATGTTCTGCCAATCTGCTGACGTGCCAGCTGTATTTGAGGACTCGAGCTGATTGTGTGTGTGTGTGTGCGCCATGCCAGCGTACCTCGTGCTCCAACGCGGTCTCCTGATGCTGCATGTATCTTGTTGTGTGTTTTGATCTATTTATAGATTTGTTTCTTAGCTATTGACTTGTATTGAATTCTTTGTAAAAGATATCGCGGACGTCGGTTCTAGAGTTCCAGCCTGATTACGTGTCTAGTTTAACGTTAAGAATGCATGTTGGTGTATCCAGCTACTTCATCACATTTTCCCTTCTGTGATGATTCGAATATTTAGTCGGTCGTTGTTATATTGCTTGTTTTGTTTTTTTATTAGGTTAGTTTATATTCTGTTAGATTAGGATTGTGAGTGTTATGCCACCCTTGTATTTTTGTTTGTAGTTTATGAGAGTTTAGTTTGGGCGTCGCATACGCTGAAGATTCCGGTTTTATTTTCATATTTCTTTATTTTGGTAGTTAGTTTAGAGGTTACTTATAAGGAGTGTTCTGTTTTGTTTATTTCTTTAATTTGGGTGACACTCCTGTTTTTGTTTTCTTTTCTTTCCTATGGCTAGACTTTATGTTAGACCAAACCACCTGTCTTACTGAGGAACATATCCGTATCGTCTTTGATCCGCACCACACCCAGTAACAGCTGTCCCACCTAAATGTTACGGTATCATCCCTTCTTAACATCAAGCACGTAACAGTGGTAATGGACAGCACATGAAACAGCTTCACTGAGGGGAAATGTGACAATTCAAAGCAGCAGACAGGAAGCTGCCAACACAAGGCTGATCAGATCCCTGCAGGGAGCCTCAAAATATCGCTTCTAGAGTATGTCATTTCCAGGCCCAAAGAAACTAATGACGGCCTGGATTCAGCGCCCTGATTTCAACTGTCATAAACCAGGGCAAAACTTCAATCATTCATACCAACAGCCTGATTTCCCACTTTGAATAACATGCTTACCAAATCAACACTACGCAAGCAGAATAAACAAGCGCTCACACACAAATCAGAGAATCTTCTTCTCTCTCTCTCACTGTTTTCTTTCCATTTGACCGTATTTTCTTTCCCTGGTGTGCGTTTCCCTCCCTGAGTGGGCATCTGTTTCCTGTCAGTGAAATATCAGTTTATAAAAGCATATCTCTGGGCCGCTGCGTGTGTTGAAGATACACCTGTGTTCTGATCATGTATCATAGATGGACGAGACGACAGCAGGACACACAAAGCCGGGATTCTGCGTCGGCCATCGGGAGGCAGATGCAGGTATTAGTGAATATTGTGTGACAGCGAAATGATATTTGGCAACACGGAATCAGGACGCCTGGGAAAGAGATGGATCTGACGCAAGATGAGCCTTTAAGTCTAAACAAAACAATCAAGAAATCATGAAAGTTGAACAGCAAATTCATTACTGAAGACTGAAGAGAATGAAGAGATTTTAGATTAATATTAGGCTATTTATTAATTATTTGTTATAATATTAACATATTCAAATATGATACTATTATTTTAATATCTACTACTATTATAAAATAATGCAAAATACAGTACAATATCTTAATGAAAGTCCAACTGGAACTTCATTATTGAACACTGAAGAAATGATTCATGAAATTGTATAATTTTATAAATACAATTATGAAATACTGTACAATGTCTTTATGAAAGTCCCATTGGAACTTATAAAACATTATATTTGTAAATGTAAATTAAATAATATTATAATAAATAAAATATTAACATTCAATTATTATTTTATATTAATATATTTCTTAATATATTTATAATTTTAGACATTTTATTTGTTTTGTTTTTTTAAATAATGCAAAAAAAAAAAACAGTGCAATATCTGGTAAATTTTCTCACTTCACCTGTCATCGGCAGGTGTGGCAAAAAGGTTTGGCCCTACACCACTGCAATCAAAGACAAGTCTCTGCGTTAGTAGACCACAGATTAAAAAATAAAAAACCTTCAGACATCCATCTATAGCTGGTCAATACTGCCGTCGACTCCAGAGTCCCTGAACACTTCCTGTCCCTCATTTAGCAGCGATCCGTCTCTTCCTCTGCGCTCTTCCTCTCAGATGCTGGCTGCTCGTGCTGCACATAAACAGCCTCAGTGGAAGAAAGGCCTGCATTGTGTCCACTGCACCTGGACTAGCGTGGTCCGCGTGGGGGTTCTGGACTCTGGGTCCGGTCCAATCTCTGAGTCAGAGCGACAAAGCTGATTCTCTTTGAGAGAGCATCCCACATCTGTGCTGAAAGCCAGGATGTTTTCTGATTAAAGGAACGGTCCCTTTAATAGGGACAAGTGTGAGTATGATTTCTTGTAGGCTGTGCTGCAGTGTGTGAGAGTGTAACCGGGGTGAGCGAGGTAAAACCACAGGCTCTCATTAATCACCTGCGCTCTGCCGCCTGCTTTCTGCCGAGCACAGTTTTGTATTTTAGGTAAAGCTAAAAATAGATATCCTTGGCAAATTGTGAGAGAACACACACCTGTGATTCATTTGCGAAGGTATGAACACAAACACACACACACAGACACACACACTGCTTCTCACAAACATCCAGGGCCTGAATGGACCTTCGCCAAACAGCAAATGTAAGTAAAAACTGGCTTTGGTGAGTAAATAAAACCAGCTGGCCAGAACCTTTTTTTTTTTAGGATTAGAAAATAATGCATGGTTTAAATCGCAGTTTAAGAACAAAAGTCTGACCCTAGAAGGTTTTTCTTTCTTCAACTTAAGCAATGTAAGAAAACAAAATCCAATTGACAACAACAAATCAAGCTCAATGACTGCTGCTGATATGTTTCCGCTACATAAATTAACCAAATGTATATATATATATATATATATATATATATATTAGTGTTATTATAAACAAATGATTTTGCTCATTAAAAAAACCCATTTAGTTTATCTTGATGTACTAAAATAACTATAATACTATTTAGGAAAACTACATAGACATATAAAAAAAACGTATAATGACTAATGACAAAAATGGTCATCAAAAGTACTGAAACGTTCATTTAAATGCAAACTGAAAACGAATTTCAAAAAATAAATAATAATAATAATAATAAACAACATTATCTCAATACTAACATAACCCTGTTGGCAACAAACTGAAATAAACCAAGTTGAAGATAATAAAATACACAACAAAAATAAATTTAGTCTACATAGATAAAAAAAAACAACTAAAATCAAAAGCTAATAAAAATAAACAACAACAACAACAAAATTACTAAAACTTAAAATGAAAATTGGAAATAAAAAATATAATTCAAAATATTAATAAATATTATTATATTATTATAATAGTATATAAATAATACTAGAATAACACTGAAATATATACACAAAATAAGGTAATATCTGGGTTACTACATTGAGTATTTCATTTAATGACAGTTATGAATTATAACATAGTTATACAGAGTAGGCCATTAATAATTACGACAAACTTGATTGTGACGAAGATGAATTATCATGAGAAGTGAAACCACATTTGCATCCACATGCTAAATTAACCTACAGTTTACAGTAACCTCAATTTTACGTCAACCCAAATGGTAGCTTAAATCAACTGCATAGAGTCATACTTTTATTCTACAGAAAGTATTTTCACTCCACTTTCAGTTCAGTGAATTATTTAAAGCTGTTTCTGTAATGCCGTAGTACTGCTCCGCTCACAACTGGTGAACACTATAACCTGTTAATACAGGCACCAAAATAAACCTATGCTGCTTTGGTGTGCATATGTCATAAACCACAGAACAGGAAAACACAAAACCATCTGAGAACATAAAAGTCTGGTTTCTTCCTTTCCTTCCACACAGCATCTCCTCCTCCTCTCCATTCTCTGCCTTTATCAGCCAATCCTGTTCAATCATGTCAAACATGCTCCGGCTGAAGGGTTTTATCGGCAGTCACAAACACACACACACACACACACACACATGCTTGCTGACTGGGTTTCACTTGCATCTACTGTTATCAAAAAATATGATTTTTCCTCTGAATACTTCAGATGATGTTATCAGCAGGGGTGTGCGATATTGACAAAAAAATGATATCTCGATATATTTGCGATTTTTTCGATAACGATAATTAAACAATATTTTGCTTAGTGTGTATTTATGCAGGTACTTTGGCTGGTTTAGGCCCGTCATGGCTAAATAAATGACACTAAAACCACCAGTAGGTGGCAGAGAGTCCCTGTCTTAATGAGTGATTCATAGAATCACTCATTCAAACGATTCATTCAAAACGGCTGATTCATTTAAAAAAACAAAGCAAGTGGCTGTCTTTATGAATGGATCGTTGAATCACTGACTCAAATGATTCATTCAAAAACAGATTCATTCAGGAACAAAACGTGTTGCTCTGAGACGCACAAATGTTCTGCTCCGTCTTTGTTTGAAACTATTTTCTCTGGCAAAACAGAAAAAAAAATATTGCACCTAAAATGTAATTCACTCAATATTGACCTCATGTTTTTTTGAACTGTTGGATAAAGTTAATAACACATTAGTGATCACACTCTTGCTTGTGTGATATTACTTAACTATATCATATCTTATAGGCCTAGTTGCAACACACACACACACACAATATGGTTCTTGCCCATGCATTGCTGGCACGTTCACTTGCACTGTACGCTTAAGTTTAGTCAGGCCAGAAATATACTCTATGCAATTATGCAAAATGCAGACGTGAACGTTTGGCCAGTTTGTTGAAAGCATGCATATAGATTTCCTTACTGCAAGTTACAAACCTTTGCTGTATCAAACTGCTCTTTGAGCATTTACAATACACAATAATTTCATTTTATTCCTCAGTTTGTAAAGACAAATGTGAAACATGTTTACAGTATTAGTAAAATCTCCAATATCCTTCTGTTATGACAAACTACACCGAACTTTAATGTGGTGAGCAGAAGCTCACTATTTTGAGGGGATTTTTTTTTACCTTTGCACATGAAAGAAGTGCAAAAAGATAAAAAGAGGGAGGTAGATGTGAGAAGAAGAAAAAAAGAGTGTTTAGTGTGATAATGAGCTGCTCCAATTTACTTTCTGTTAGAGACAGTGAGACACAACGAGACGGTAAACAACCTGAGGCAGAGTGAAGAGATAGTTACAGGAGTCTGACCATTTCGCGGTCTGCCAAAAATAAAAATAAAAAATGAAAATGAGAGCATAACATAAAAAGTATGTTTATTATAGAAATGTTGACCTCAGATAAAGTGAATAGAATAGATATTTACATTATTCTGATAATATTGTGGTCTGCCTTCAATAAAAATAAAATAAAATAAAAAAATATTTAACAGAAATGTTTTAAATGACAGACAAAATGAACATATATTTACATTAGTCTGACCATTTCTTGGTCTACGTTCTATCCATCATAAAATAAAATAAAATATTATAGAAATAAAATAAAATAGTAAAACAATAAAAGTGGTTTAAATTAAGAAAATTATTTATTAAATGTATTAATGTCCAAAACTGTATAATTTCCTGATATTTCAAGGTTTTCCATTATCATAGGAACAGTAAAGAAAAAGGTATTAAAAAGTTACTTATTAAAAGAGATATTAAATAAAGTTAAACATTTATGGACAAATTTATATTCTCTATAGCTGTGCATTAGATGACTAAAATTAATTAGTAAAAGTATTAATTTATTTTTTCCAAAATTGCATAACTTTCTGATATTTAAGGTTCTCCATTATTATAGGAACAGAAAAACAGTTATTAACTCTTTCCCTGCCAGCATTTTTGAAAAAAGTTGCCAGCCACCGCCAGCGATTTTGATGATTTTCACTCAAATTTGATGGCCTCCAGTATATTTTGCTGTATGAATATTTGAATATGCAATACACCAAAATAAAGAGCAGAGCCTCTACTTTTAAACAAAAAAAAAATCAGTTTTATTCTAGCTTAAAGCATTATTTCTTTATCAACACTTGAACATAGGTAGGTTCCATAAAAACTGCATTATTTTGAGCAAAAAGGTGAGAAAATCACATTTTTATCAAAAACTACATCTGGATAATATTCAGTACGATTATCAAAGCATAAATCCAGTCAATCGCTTCCATCAACACCTCCAAAGCTTGCACAGACATATTCCACTTCCTGGATCAACATTTTACTCCGTAACATTATGCAGTTTTCATTTATATGCTGTCTATTGCTGATGATCGCATTATTTTTTTCGTATGTATCTGTTTATATAAGAGATCGCTAGTTTCTCCGTTCTGTTCACGTGTGTTTTTGTTTGAGGTTTTGTACTCGTTCAGAAGATGCGTAATAGCGCCCCCGAGTGTATAACAGTGAAAACACGAAAAGCCGTAAAAACTCATCTTTGGCGGGGAAGCGTTTGCTTGTAAAAGACGATATAACATATATAATGTTATATAACATATATAATAATAAAGTAGTTGCTAACTTGCTAATTGACTAGTTGGCTGTAGGATGACTAGTCGATTTATATGAGGCATGATAACTGTGACATACAGTAGTCTCTCTCTCTCGTCTATAAATCTTTCACTTTCTGCTCTCTCGGACTGTCTGTTTCTTTACTAGGACAAAAAAATCACTTATTATTACTGGCATATGGCCATCATAAGCAGGATATGTGGAGTTTATTTCTCTCATCCCTACATTTCTTTGAGAGTAAGACCTGATCTACAGGCCTTCACTTCACAGTCTGATCTTGTTTTGACAGCCATGAAAACAATGATGAATAGAAAGAACAGCATAAAGGAAACGGAGTCAGCCTTCGAAAGGGAAAAACTGGGAGATGGACTGAAAAGAAAGCAGGGGGTACAGGTGACTGAGACATTTTCCCATGGATCTTCAGATACGGTCTCAGACCCGAGACACAAAGGCACTTCAAACGCCGACACACCTTCAACGGCCTGCTTAAAAAGCAAACCGATGCTTTAATGTGCTGCATGATCTCCTGCGGGACTGTTTGATTACAAACACACACCGTACAGCCGGCATCCCGCTAGCCAATGTCATATGCTTCATTTAGTAATAAACCTCATATATTTTGCAGGAGTGTTAAAAGCCGCGGCTGAGCCTCACACAACATCCAGCATATTTGATATTTAGGCATCGTTATTGTTTTAAGATGGTGTGAGGGAAATGAAATAAATAGCAGAAGCTGTAGATAGCACGTAGATAATGAAGAACTGTTTTTGGACAGGAACTTGCGCTAAAAATCGGTCCGACAAGACACAACGCTTGATAAAAGCAGGAACCCGCATCAGCCGTTCAGAAACCTCATCAGAAACGTTTGCTGTTTGTACACCACAAACCCACATGCTGATTTCACTCCTCACTTCCTCATCACCATTTTATAATTAACAACTGTATGGACGTCGTGGCAAGAGTAAAACCCAGCATAAAAACTTCAAATGTAGTAAGCTATACTGAAACAGCATGTTAAGGTTTAAAATGCACACTTGCAACACAAAGTCTGGTACTTCCAAAAAGAAGGAAGTACATTTATGCTGGATTCTAAAAAAAAGGGCATCATCGCATGTGATGTTACCATAAAGGCAAACCTAGTACCCAATGCAGTTATTTCAGAGAAAAAATTCATCCAAGATGGCTGATAGAAATATGAATAATAATATTTACATTTCATTTCAAATAAAAAAATATATAAATACAAAATATAAATCAATAAAAATATGAATAAGTAAAACAAATGAGCAAGCATATAAATAAGTATATATGTAAATGAATGCATACAGTGGGAAAAGGATCACCCCCTTTAAAATAATCACATTTTGTTGCTTTGTAGCCTAAAATAAAGACGGACACAGTTTGTGTTTTATCCAGCTGTATTTACTCAGTGCAACTTATAACATCCAGTGAAAGATATAAATAATACCAACATGTCAGAAAAACAAAAAAACAGAGTTGGAAAAAGGATCACCCACTTGTGTCAGTATTTTCTTGAACCACCTTTTGCTTTAATTACAGCCTTTAGTCTGTTGGGATTTGTCTCTGCTAACTTTACACATCTAGATTTTGCAATATTTGCCCACTCTTCTCTGCAGAACTGCTCAAGTTCAGTTCAATCTGATGGTGAGCGTTTCTGCAGTCAGACTGCCAATGTTTTTATCCAGGATTAAATGGAAATTCAAGCTTTTTTTATATTGAGGGTCACTGGGTTTGCTTAGAGTCTGGATAAGGAGGTTAACTTTATTCATATTAATATATATAATATTAATAAAGGTAACCTTTACAAACTCCCTATCCAGACTCTAAGCAAACCCAGTGACCCTCAATATAGAAAAGCTTGAATTTTAATTTAATCCTGGATAAAAACACTGGCATCAGAGTATCATGATAGCTTAGCAACATGTGCCAATGCCAGACGCTTTGAGTATTTGAGTCTTCATGTGAGTGAACTTCATGTAGAGCGTTTCAAATCAGTCACTTGTGGTTCCATGATGGTTATACTGCTGCCGTACAAGGTGCCTGTCTATGTAGACAGTGAGACAGGCCCAGGACATCTGTCTGAGGGTTAAAATAGCCAACAAACACTGACTAGAGAACAGTCCTGACACTACTACCTACATCTCTGTTCATTACAGGAGGAAGCGATAGCCTGTCCTCAGATCAGCAGGCCGGAGGAACTTCCTCTCGTTCCCAGTCTTTCACACTGAGTCATTGTTTAAAGCTGACTCAGAATACTCTGAGCTCAAAAACGGAAGGAAACAAGACTAGGACTTCCTGTGAGCGAGCAAGAATTTTTGGGTCAAACAGTAGAGAATATAAGATAAGCTGCAGTGGGAAAACATTTCTCACATGCTCATTTGAACTGTCAGGCACATGCATTAAACGTTCAAATGAATCGAGATGCAAAAGAAAAGTGGACTAGATTTTAAACAACTCCAGAACGTGGGTCTGTTTCCTGCTCCAAATATCTGTTCCCTCAAATGAGAGCGTGTCATCTCGAGCTCTTAAAGATAATAATAGCCGTGCGTTACACATAATCACATGTCAAAGACTCCACAACTGCGTCTGGATCCTCTGATGATTGTGACTCTGTGGTGATTTACTGCAAGGAGTATTTGTGACACACACAGTTAAACACACTTCCGTCACAAAAAAACACGAACACTCACAGCTGCAATGAGTAAACACACTGTAAATGCAAAGTAGGGCTGCACGATAAATCGCATGCGATATTTAATGCGCATCTTGTCAGAAAGCCGGTTCTGTAATCAGCGGTAAATCTCCATCACCTGCGGGCTTTCACATTGAGCAGCATTAACTACACAGAGCCGCTGATTTATCGTGCAGCCCTAATGCAAAGTTTTTTGCTCAATAGTTCATCCAAAAAATGTGTCACAAAAGAAGGAAATGCATTATGCTGGATTGTAAAATAGAGCAGCATCAAATGCAACGTAAAGGCAAATTATGCAATGCAATTATTTCAGAGAAAAAAATTAAAACATAAATTAATTCATTAATACGTAAATAAATAAATGCATAAATATGTAAATAATACATTAATAAATACACAAAAATGTAAATAAATACAAAATATAAATAAATAAGAACAACAAATAAGTAAAACAATAAATAAATATGTAAATGCTTAAACATGTCAATAAGTAATAAATAATGGTCAATTTTTCATCCTAGATATATAGCACAATGTTTTAAGTTTTTTCATTCACTGAAAGTATAGGGTTGGTGCAATCCATAGTTTTTAATTTCGTTCACATTCACATACAGTACATGACAAAAATGGCGTAAGTGACATGTGAGAACCAATGATGTTAGATGTCTTTGGCATCAAACCTGCCACAACGTGTCTTCAAATGCCATATTTGATATTTGCATTTGAAGATGAACGAGATCAGTTTTCATACATACATATTTCTATATATTTACACCAGTTATACACAACACCGTCACACCAGTAGTGTGGTACAGTCAGTGTGATGCTGAGATAAACTGCTTGAACTGTTTTGTTCTGTTTTTTTTTTTTCTTCTTCTCTGTCTAAAAAACTGTCTTTGCTGGTGCAGCTGGAAGTCTTTGCTGCCAGAGAAGAGCAAGACAGCAGAGGAGTGAATCCAAGCTGCCAAAACAAGACACAATACAGCCTTGAAGCTCAACACAGCAAAAAGATCAACTACCAGAACCTAGAACATTGATGCAGTGTTTGCATCAGGTCAGTAACTAGTTGGCATGTCTGTCTATTTTCTATGTGGAGTAGTGGATCAAATTAACAAAGTAGACTATTTTTCTACCTTTAGTTTAAATGTGCTCACATGAATAGCCTTTATATGGTCCTGTTGTGTTTGTTTTGTTTATTCTGAGAATAGACATATGATCTTCTTTCCTCCTTCCGAGTTGCTCCACAACTTGCAACATTCTAAATCAACATTTAGAGGTGTTAAATACTAAGGCAATTATTATACAGCATTTTATGTGTGTAACATTACTTCGAGCCTGTCAATCAACATTCTCATCATCTCTGCCAAAATTTTGTCCCCATGTGTTCAGAGATTAGAATATAAAGCTTACAAAATGTTTTTCATACATTGCTCCACAACTTGTAACATTCTAAATCAACATTTAGAGGTGTTAAATACTAAGGCAATTATTATACAGCATTTTATGTGTGTAACATTACTTCGAGCCTGTCAATCAACATTCTCATCATCTCTGCCAAAATTTTGTCCCCATGTGTTCAGAGATTAGAATATAAAGCTTACAAAATGTTTTTCATACAGTATATTAGTGCTACAACCCAGAATCTGCCCCACCTAAATTTACGGTCAGGAGCCGCTACTGGCCGTGTGCACAATTTAGTCAAACGAGGGAACGAATTATTATGGCGTGCGCATGATTGAGTAGAAGGAAAGAATTAATTATTATGTCGTGTGCACAATTTACTAAAACGAGGCAACAAATTATTATTTCAAGTGCACGATTTAGTAAAACAAGGGAACGAATTATTATGTTGTGCGCAAGATTTACATTTTTTTTCCTGCATGTCATGTGCGGGACTCATAAAATAGTATTGAAATAAATAATAAATAAATGAAAAAAAATGAAATGAATTATTATTTCAATAATAATATTCAATATTTAATAATAATAATGTAATAAATATAATACAATCAAATAACAAAAAATATTACAATTAATAAAATAATTATATTAACTGTAATATAATTAATACAAAAATAATAATACATTATATTTGTATAATAAAAACTACAAAAGCACATACAATGACTAAAACTTAAGCTAAAATTAAAAAAAAATAATGAAAAAAATGCTTTTTTTTAAATATTAATAAATACTATGATAGCAGAAAAAGAAAGGAATAGATCTGTAAAAACAAGTAGATCAGTAAATGATGACCACTTTAATTTTTAGATGAGCTGTTGCTTTAATTAGCCCTTGGCATTTGTCCTTAAAAAGGTGCTCCTCAAGGGTGTACGCTAGGACACAAAGCATGTGTGCACACATGCCGTCACAACCACCCACGCTACATATCTTCATCATCTCTCACTCTCTGCACGCTCACACCTCTCTATCTCCTCTTCTGATCTGATCTGGGGTCTGTGATTATTCAGCAGTAATCTCGTGGTCAGCTGGTTGGCATGGAGACTATATCCCCTGGGAACAGACCTGTATACATTTCCTAACACGGGTCCTGACCCAGCCGCGTTCACTCGCAGCATAGCAACACAAATGTCAGACAGCAACACTGCACAATTACTGCCCTCTACTATGTTATTTTTAACCACTTCAGTGCTTGAAGCAAGTCTAAAGTTTATCATTCATCAGAACATTTGGAGAAATGTAGCATTGCATCACTCGCTCACCAATGGATCCTCTGCAGTGAATGGGTGCCGTCAGAATGAGAGTCCAAACAGCTGATAAAAACATCACAATTGATGGACTGGAGTGGTGTGGATTACTTGTGGATTATCTGTTCCGATAAAGAAACAAACTCATCTACATCTTAGATGGCCTGAGGGTATATTTTCAACAATTTTTTAATTTTTGTTGAATTTTTCCTTTAAAGTGGATGAACGTTTTCCTTCAGTTGCCTAGTTTGTTTTAGTTTTGTTCATATTTCCTTCATCCTGGAAATACACTTCCTCCATCGGATCCAGGAAGAACTTTACCTGATTGTGTTGATAAAGTGCCATTCAGCTCCTCTCCTGAAACACTCATCTGCAGTGCTGTGAAATCTGGCCTGTGTGCAGTGAAGCAGTCCTGCATGCAAATGCAAGCAGTGAATCGCAACATGAGGTAATTGCATTCTTCAGCAGCTCGTCTGCATGTTTATTATATGCTCGAGGTATTTTGCAGATTTGATTGCGTTTCACATTTGCATCAACTCTAGTAAAGCCTGAGAGCTACTGCGGTACTGAGGTATGGAGATTTCTTGAGCAAGTTCTCGAGTGAGTTTGAGGCTTGTATGTGTCAGGAATGTTTTACTGAATAATCCCAAGTCTCTCTCTGTCTTTCTCTTTTAAACAGGTTTAGACTTCATGACAATATAGCAGAGTACTGATGCAACTAGATGTACTTCAGCAAGCTGTAAACACATACACATTATTGCAAACTCACTATTATTCATGTGAATCTCACAAAATCACTGGGTGAACCTGTTCATCCAAAGCTCAAAGAAAGGAAAAAAAACTAATATTATTATTGTTGTTTTGCATAAGAAAATACATTAATGGAATTTCTGTTTCATTGTGATGTTATTTTCATGACAATAATATTTCCCCAAAATTATTATTACTGAAATGCAAAAATAATTAATGGAATGCATCCGGATGTTTTAATCTTTAATGTTTTTTTGAATTACATTTGTAATTCTCATTATTCTTATTGATGATTCTCATTAGATTCTCGTTACTGTAATTCAGTAAAAATAAATCCTATCCTGGCACCATGTTTTATTGTTATTTTTATTTTTAATAAATTAAAAGGCAATATGCATGCATACACACACACACACATATATATATACATACTGTATATATATATATATATATATATAAAATATGTACAATAAAATTGAAATGAAAGCCTGGAAGGCTGAATCCCAGTGGAATAAATCAGATGAGACCACATTATATTCCCAGTGACTGACTCCTGACAAACTGTCAGCTCTCCTACATCAAGAAAGATAAGAAAAAACACAGTGGTCTGCTTCACTCTTCTGTGAGGGTCAGAAATGGATTAGGCGTTCATTCATTCAGCAGCGGGATTATGGAAATCCTGAGCCGGCTCTGACGACAGCTACGGGAAAGTGGCAGAAACAATGATGATTTTTGTTGCTTTGCACTGACAGGAGCAGCCAGAAACAATAGAGCTCTCATTCCTAACAGGGTCAACAGAGATTTCAACAGAACATTTATCCAACCAATCCCAACAAATCACACGCAATTCTGCAGTTTATGACATCAGCAATTAGCCAATCAGGAGCGGCTCTGTTAGGTGAAAATGTAAACTAAGGAAGTGAAGTAATTTGGCTCTTTATTCCAAAGATCTATAAACACAGACATGACTTAATGTCTTATGTTTAACAAATATTATTGTGCCATAGCCAAATAAAGGCATACTGCGATAAATGTAAAATTAACTTCTTAAAAACGTGGTTTTATATGGGCATCTCTTGTTTCATTCAATGTAAATGAATCCAAATAGCAAACAACAGTAAAATGTCATTCAGATAATTGTGAATCCACAAGCCATTTATTAAAACAGAGCCTGTAGACAGCAAATAAAATAAAATGATTAAAATAAAATAACTGAGATGGTTTCTTCTGGCTTAGCTAGAATGAAGAGAACAATAAAGTCTCAGAGCTAGAAATGACTACAATGTTTAAGAGAGAAATTATACAGCTATAAAATCTAACTGTATCTATAAATCAGCGACACGCCCACAAACACGTGTGTTTCACATTGTCTGGGCCCAGGGAAGTCAGTCTAATGCTATTTCTCTTCATTACAAACCACAGCTTCAGCCTTATTTGAATTAAGGCTAAACCATTGTTACAGTGTGTGTTGCATCAGCAGCAGCAAAATATTCATCTTAGACAGAATAATGTAAATACATACAGTATCTCGTTCAGAAACAAATCTAATTTTATTCTAACGGAAGCACTGGGAGTTTATTCCATAAACATGAATATATTGCTATATTCCTGTTTATCATTCTATCTCTCTGCTTGTCCATTCATTAAATCATCTAACAACCTGAAAATGTGCAGCCTTCATTTCAAGCTAATTTTGAGAGAGGAAAATCTACCTTTCTTATCAGCTCTGCATGAGCACAGCCAATTAAAATCGGTTGAATGCTGCAAGAACAGGTTTCATTAGTAGGGCATTTTAATTGCATTCTCTCCTTCCAGCATTCATCTCATAGAGCGGGAAACTGATTATTATATAGGACACACTGCCTTTCTGTTCTTACACCCTGAAACACAAGATGCAATTAACTCAACGCTGATTTCATCACTTTTTCTCTCTGCCATCTGATCATTATTTGTTAATCAGAATAGAGTAACTCTAGGATTGCAAAATCTGGCAATTCAAATAGATTGTAATAATGGGTTTTAGTTTCAGTTCCTCAGTTCTCACAAGTATATAGTGCATTAAAAAACAAGCAAGTTCAAATGCCTTTCTTACTACTAGGAGTCATTTCAGACAAGTCAAACCTTGCTTTAATCTGTTTCTCCATGTTTTGTAAAATTACAAATGTCAACAAAAGAAGTGAAGCAATTTGTCTCTTACTAAACTGACCTGAAAACAGACACAAGACTCAATAATATATATATAATGTAATTCATTCATTTAGATAGTTTTTTATAAATATTATTTTTATAATATAATTTGATTTTGTAATCATTTTTATTTATATAATTATAATACAGTTATATAATTTATTTTTAATTTATTAGTTCATTGAACATTATAGTAAAATATTAAATCAATTATAGATTTATAGATTTTAAATTGAGATTTATATATCATCTGAAAGCTGAATAAATAAGCTTTCCATTGATGTATGATTTGTTAGGATAGGACAATATTTGGCCGAGATACAACTATTTGAAAATCTGGAATCTGAGGGTGCCAAAAAATCAAAATATTGAGAAAATCGCCTTTAAAGTTGTCCAAATGAAGTTCTTAGCAATGCATATTACTAATCAAAAATTAAGTTTTAATATATTTACGGTAGGAAATTTACAAAATATCTTCATGGAACATGATCTTTACTTAATATCCTAATGATTTTTGGCATAAAAAATAAATAAATAATTTTGACCCATACAATGCATTTTTAGCTATTGCTACAAATATACCCAAGCAACTTAAGACTGGTTTTGTGCTCCAGGGTCACATTTACATATATATACATACATACATACATACATACTACATACATACATACTGTATATATATATATATATATATATGCTGCCTTACAAAGCAGCTCCCTATGAAGGCTATTAAGAAACACAACCGAGCAAACACATTTTTACAGTCATCCTTCAATGCTTTGCGCAATCACTGTCACTACCCTACAAACATTTCATTGTTGCGCCATTAAAATAAAGTCATGTCATGCTTAATTAAAAAAGACATTCAAATGGTTTCACATCAGCATCTTTAAATTCAATTTAAGGCCTGTTAAAGGGAATCCATTTAGCACACAACAGTGAAATGTCATTCGGTTAATTGTAATATCTGTAAGTCATTTACCAAGGCAGGGGCATGACGGGACTCCAGCAGTATGAAAAACAGACATACACTAGTATGTTGCACAAAATAACACAGCAAGCAATCACGTTTGAAAACAGTTATCTTCCAGTGACCCGGGCAGGAGGCGGATGGCGCTCTTATCGGAGTTCTTGCCCTTTAGGCCGTTCATTATGAGAAACAGACTCTGATGTAATGTGATAGTAAGCATGGATCCACCCTTTTTGGACTGCACTCTTTTCCTGCTTCATAGTCCGGATGTAAACAAATAGTGACACACACTGCAGAGCTGTTATTATGTGTGTGCATACGTTTAAGCGGGGGCCGACAGGGCATCAACCGCGTTCGCTCCCCAGGGCCGACTGATCTAGCGGCCTGTGCCAAGATGACAGAAAATCATTTCAAATCCATCGAGCTTCAAAAGGTCACAAGTTGAATGTTGCTGTAAGTGAATTCTTCTGAGAGCAGAAGCTGGAAAATCTTGTCTCTATCTAGAGTCTGCGAGGAGTTCCTGAAGATTTACAGACAATTTCAGATCTACAGGGTCAATGGAATAAAACACGGATACTATGTCACTTCCACTGCTGAAGGATCACTTTTGGGTCGATAAACGTGGATAATAATCCAGCCACATTTAGTTTCACAGGCGTTCACCGATACAGCATTGATTGGTGTGCTCGGATTTCATGAGTATTGATTACACTATCAATAAAAAAATAAAGGCAACATTAAATTTTTAAAAGGTGATGTATGCACTTTTTATGGAAGCTTATTTCTGCCACAGAATAAAAAAATAAAAAGGTCATTGCGACTTTTTACCTCACAATTTATTTCCTCATAATTGTTCAGCATAGCGAGTTATATATAATTGTAAGTTTAAATCTCACAATTCTGAAAAAAAGTCAGAATGATGAGATATAAACTAAGAAATGTGAGAACTTTGAGATAAATCATTGAAATTAACTTTTTATTTTTTTATCCTATTGCAGAAACAAGCTACCATAACTTTCTGCAACACTATGATTTTTGCATTGCAAAAATAAGGACAGTTTTCAGAAACACTCCCTTGTCCTCCACTGGTCAGACAAACAAACAGCATCATCCCAAGCATGTATCGTTATTTGAGTCATTTTTGCTGTGTTGCAGCATCACAATGACTGAATTCGGAACAGCACATATGCTTTTTCGAACTCAGCTAGTGCTTGCACTTTTTGGGAGAATTACACTAAGAATTGCTTGCTTATAGTTGTCCCTGCATATTAAAGGAGGGGTAAGCAATTTCTGGTAGCCAATGTTGACATTTTAAATCACCAAAACAAATATGCCCCTACCCCACAAGGGTCTCGCCCCTATTTTGATAGCTCCGCCCCACACATACGTACACAACCCAGGCAATGATTAGTTCTGTGAAACAAAGCAAAACCAATGTTACACCGAGTCTACACCGGACGCGAGTGGTGCGGCGTGACAAAATACTATAGAACTCATAATCAGTGATGCTGTCTACACCATAGATATATATACATATCTATGGTCTACACTGGATGCGGTGCAGCACGACACGACAAATCCCCGACAGAAAACTGCTGCTGCGTTCTATTCATGACGTATTGACACCGCTTTTTCAACGGTCGCTTTGTCGCGTCCAGTGTACTAGACAGACTTTAGCTGTTGCGGCACAGACACGGTGTTACTCACCTATCGAGAAGAAACAAAGCAACCTCGGCGTCCGATCGCAGGCCTTCCGCTCCTTGAGTTCTCTCCAGCGCTGGAAAGCTGATTCGATATTTACACGGGTCCTACTTCTTGCCTTATTGCCTTAAGACTTCGTTTGTTCCATAGACGTTTTCCTCTTTTGTTTTTTATCCACCATCTCTATCTTTCTGTCGCTCGGCTCGGCTCGGCTAATGTCCGTCCTGTGCACTGAACGCTCTCTCCTCCACATCATGAGTAGACACGCCCCTTACTGCTGATTGGCTACAAGTTTGTTTTGCTATTCGGCCCGAATCAGTTTTCTAAAGCGTTTTTGAAAAATCGCTTACCCCACCTTTAAGCTAAGATAGGAGAAAGCATTTAACATAAAAAAAAAACATTCCCACATCATAATAAAATTGTAATTTAAAAGCAGAATCCATCACATCCAGGATCAGAAATATTGTAAATGTAATGAAAAATAATACAAATCAAGGTCAAAAGTCACCAGCAAACCTGATTTCCAGTCCAATTTAACTCGCCATGCAGCAGGAATGAAAGACAAGGTGATGAAATGCATGACTGGGTCATCACGTTTGCTGAGGTGTTAAAAAGGCCCCATGCAAGTACAGTTCATCACTTTCTAATGACAGATCAATTATGCAGAAAAGAAGCTTCGCATGAAGTCATCAAATGAACATACTTTCTGATCGTTCAGTATGTTTTATCTACATTTATTATAAGGATGGGCACTCAGAAGTGACAGCAATGACGCGCAGTCAAGGTAGATGTAATATTTAATTTCTTGTCTTCTGTATATACACAGCCATTCAAAAGTTTGGGATCAGTAAGATTTTTAATGTTGTTTAAAAGAAGCTTCTTATGCTCATCAAGACTGCATTTATTTGATCAAAATACAGCAATATTTTGAAATATTATTGCAATTTAAAATAATGGTTTTCTATTTTAATATACTTTAAAATAATTTTTTTTCCTGTGATGCAAAGCTGAATTTTCATCAGCCATTACGCCAGTCTTCAGTGTCACATGATCCTTCAGAAATCATTAATATGCATGCACATGAAGTCAACTTTTAGTGCAATAAGATCTGTGGCATGACAAACTCTGTTGTCTGATTCTGTCAAACTTGCTGAAGCGATTACACTTATTAAACTTCCTGCACGAAACTTCTGAGTTGTGAAAATGTAGGGGACTGTGCAAAGTCTGGTTAAATGAATGACTGATCTTGTCTGGAACTTGTCTGGCTCACTGGAGCACAGAGGAAAGGAATCACAGGAAGGGTTTAATACACCACTACAACCTCCAACTGAGGTGTTTTCCTAAAACCCCAGATCAAATATGAATCTCTCCCTCAGCACCAGGAAAGAGCAAATCAAAACGGCTTTGACTCTGTATGCCAATTCAGATGCGGAGTGTGTATCTTAGACCAGATCGGTACCTGCTTCGTAAACAGCTTCTAGACTAAACTTGTCTGCATTGCTGCAGATAAAACAACTATAGAACAGAGTCACTAAAGTTTGAACAATAGCAACCAACTGTGCCTTGCCTTGTGAGAACATGACAGCAAACAGTCTGTTTTTAGTTGTTTGGTCACTTAATCAACTTTGGTTTTAGCCGACCAAAGCCTTTATAAAGGTGCAAAACATCACAAGACTAAAAGGATGTGATACTCTCATGTTATGAAATACATATGTCTACTAATGATTTCACAACCATTTTTTCACAAAATCTGCATTTTTGGAGGAAAATGTCTTTAAAATTGCTTTTTATTTATCTATGCACTAATTCCCACTCTTCAGTTAAACGTTATCTAACATACTTTCAGTTCTTCTGTCTGATATGAGGTTTCAATTCCTTTTGTGGTGAGTCTTAGATTCCTCTGTGTAGAGACTCAAAAGACCTGCTTTGTGAATCTTTCCATGGCAACCAAGAAAATACGATTCACAGAAATAAGTTTATACTTGTGTTTTGGTATACCTTGAAACCCTAAGCCAGCCTGCTGAGTCTTCTACACTCAATGCCATATCAAGCCCATGCAAATGAAAGTCGGTCTAAAAATTCCTCTTCATCCTATGGGAATAAGATCTGCCAGCCGCACCCCTGGGTCACATCGTTTCATCTTGCAGAGGATCTCTGGGGAACGAGATTGTGCTGAAATTAACAGCAGCTGTGACTTCAATCACTTCAACTCTTGAGTCGAGGAACAATAAGCAAGAGCTCTGCTTGTGTGGGCTCATTTAGTTTGGCTCATTGCAAGCTGAAAATTACGCACCATGCTGTTTTAAAAGTAACGGTGGGTCCGAGGAGACACACCCTATGGTTTTCCCAGCCAGTTTGCTTCAGGAAATGACGGGCATGGGTCAAGTTTAACAACAAATCCTGCCAAAAGCAACAGAAAAGCCCCTGTATTGATAGCAGAACAACCACACAATGACTCAAGAAAAACAGCAGGGATAGGACAATAATGAATTTCTTTCCATAAGACTATGTGACTAAGATACCCTGTTAAACCATATCTGCTAAATGTGGTGGATTCATGAAACTAAAAGCTTGTTAGCCCCTCCTGAGAGCCCTGGATGGGGCAGACAGTGGTGGTACTTGATATTGCTGACTAGCTCAGTGTTGTGTCTAGCCCACACTAAATCTGGACTCAACATCAACCCAACATGATCATGAGTAACACAGTTGAGTCAGATGCTCTCCAGGAACAACTGAACTCTTTCAGATAGTCTGGAATTAGTGTAATACAGCTGATTTCACTGCATTTACCAGGTATGAGAATATTTAGGAAAATGCAGCTCAAACAGCTATGGCATGGCGCAAACAATGGCAATGGTCATGGGTTCGATTCCCAGGGAATGCATGAACTAATAAAATACATACCTTTAATACAATGCAAGTCGTTTTGGATAAAAGTGTCTGCCAAATGCAAAAAAAAGTGTGGTGAGTGTGGTGTTAGCAACACCGAGGTCATGGGTTCAATTCCCAAGGAATGCATGAACTGAAAAAAATGGCTTTGAATACAATGCAAGTCACTTCGGATAAAAGCATCTGCCAAATGCATAAATATAAATGGAAAAATATTGCAGTCATTTGAGAAGAAAAACATTTTTGTGTTCAAAGACACAAAATCGTCACTTCAAGGGAAACTGGTGCAAAATCGTGTGAAAATAACAAAATGAATCAGAATCAGAATCAGAATCAGAATCAGAATGAGCTTTATTGCCGGGTATGTTTACACATACGAGGAATTTGTTTTCGTGACAGAAGCTTCCACAGTGTAACAGAATGACAGTGACAGAACAAAAAACACAGATAATAAAAAAATAGAACAAGTAAATAAGGAATAAAAATATATAAATTGACAGTTGTATGTGCAGGTATATTACAATAGACAGTTTTTGTATGTACAGGTACTGTATATTATGTGCAAATTTGAGGTGTAGACTGAGTATGAGTGTTAGATAAATAAGTGTATGAGTGAATAAATAGTGTGTGTTCCACAGTTATTGTTAAGTGTTCATGAGATGGATGGCCTGAGGGAAGAAACTGTTCCTGTGTCTGGTCGTTCTGGTGCTCAGTGCTCTGTAGCGTCGACCAGATGGCAACAGTTCAAAGAGGGAGTGTGCTGGATGTGAGGGGTCCAGAGTGATTTTGCCAGCCCTTTTGCTCACTCTGGATAAGTAAAATCATTTATGTGCATTTTAAAAATGTTCATCTGTATCCATCCATTTTTAATGTAATACCCCAAAAAGTTGCATAAAATATGGGGATGTAAATCCAGCTACTGATAGACCATTAATCAGCACAAGGTCACATTGCTATGAAACTTTCAGTTAAAAATGCTGACACAGATTCCTCAACTCAGAAGCTTGAAACATCATCTCACAGGGTAAACCAGAACTGAAAACGGAAAAACATCCTTACAGAAAAAAAAATCACGTCATTATCATACCAAGGGAGGGATCATGTTTACTGTATAAATGTTTATATTTAGATGGTCAGAGATATTGGCTGAACAACTGAAGGATATAGTTACCAACTCTCAGAAATCTTACTAACTACAGTTTCAGTTGTCTAACTGCTTTTAACATTAGCCAAAGATGTAAATATAGAAGCACAATTACAAATATGCACTACTGTTCAAAAGTTTGGGGTCAGTAAGATTTTTTAATAAGAAATTAATACTTTTATTCAGCAAGGATAAATTAAATTGGTCAAAAGTGACAGTAAATACATTTATAATGTTACAAAAGACTTCTATTTCAAATAAATGCTGTTCTTTTGAACTTTCTATTCATCAAAGAATCCTGGAAAAATATAACAGGGTTTCCACGAAGCATCACAACTGTTTTCAACATTGATTATTGAATAATATTGAATAATAAGAAATGTTTCTTAAGCATCAAATCAGCATATTTCTGAAGGATCATGTAACACTGCATTCAGCATTGCATCACAGGAATAAATTACATTTTATAATATATACAAATAGAAAATTGTTACTTTAAATTGTAATATTTCACAATATTACTGTTTTATTTTTAATCAAACAAATGCATTCTTAGTGAGCATAAGATACTTCTTTCAAATACAAACAAATCGTACCCACCCTACATTTTAAATGGTAGTGTTTCCATATGTGCCTTAGTGAAGACGTCTTGAACAAATGCTAGTTCATTTAGACAGAAAAGCATTCTTTCAGATGACTGGACCTCCCCTTCTATTCTACAGACAGACTGAACACATTATCATTATTATGATTATATTTTCCTCATGGCACACTGAGGCTCCTGCAGGACGGGTGATGAGTGATGGGCTTGTTTTAGCACTTTGCACATCAGAGAATAACATGTTTCACATCATGCAAAAAAAAGTGTGAAGGCAATCAGAAGAACTGAGCCTGAAGCCGTTAGGATCTGTGCTTTATTGAAACGTGCATTGTCTTTCTAACCTACATGTTGTTAGCATGCTATATTTTATTATACATACTCAACACATTTTCTGACCTCATTTGAGGCTCTTCTTAGGTAGGCTGAACTCTGAGATATACATACAAAAATAGCTACTTATTAGTACCCAAATGCAAGTGCACTGGTGATTTCTGCTATGAGCCACTGTAAATCAGACTAGATGGGAGTTTTGGAAATGGTAAGACAGCTAAGCAGTTCTGTGTGGTTTCAAGGCCATTTCTAGGATGCTCTGGGTCACTAGATATCGCTGTAAATATGTCTAGAAAAATATTTCTCCCATTTTATCGCCTGTCAGGCAAAAATATTAACCTGAATTCACTCAGTGAGCGGCACGATCAGTTATCATGTCAGTAGCACAAAACTTCTGTAACATACAAGTCATTAACTACATCCTAAATAATTACTAATCTATTCTGCAGAGCCTAAACTGATTAGCATAACGGTCTGATCACCATTTAACGGCCCAATTCAACAAATTGCTGTTTTACAAGTTGTTTTCCTGTGCCTGAAACCATTATGATAATAAGTAGCACAATAGAAGACAAACGGCACTTCAGGGAGGACACAGAGTTGCTAATATCAGACAGCTATGTAAATGAGTGATTCCGGCAAGCCAGAATGCACACACAGCTTGAATTCATAGACAGACAGAGAAAGCAAGCTGTTCAGGTCAATGACAATCCAATATGGCTCAGAGCATTAGTCGTGTAGGTACGTCTATATTTGTGAACACCAAATGAATTGCGAGATGAATTTGTTGAGAATATACTATAGTGATTATGTTACATGTTGCATATGTCAACATCAAACTGCATGCACAACTCATTTCACTTTCATAACAACTATTTTCTGCTTAAAACAGAATATAACAAGAACAAAATTTAGGGAGGGCTACATTTATTCATTACATTGCCACGTTATCCATTGAAAATGGGCATTACATAAAATACCAATCAGACATCAATTCAGTTAAATTCTCATTTATTTATATAGCGCTTTTCACAATACACAAAGCAGCTTTACAGAAAATGCACATCTACATTACAATTTAGAGTGATCTGTTATAGAAGTGAATGTGTCCAAGTAATGTTCATTTCACAAATGAACAGTTCAAGATAATAGAATCATACAGTTAGCTAACATGAATTAATTAATGAGAAAATATAACTATTTTATGGAAACATATCATTTTTAGAAAAAAAATTGGTATGAAGATCCACCCCTAAATATAATGTCAGTGGAACATAAGCATTTTGCACGAAAACTTACAAATGGATTGCATGAATTCATTCGCATTAATCACCAATTTGCCAAAATGTAAAACAGTTGAGAATTACAGTGAAGCGTTGACAATGTTGCTTTTTTTCTGTCATTATTAATCACCCAAAAATAAAATTGTTGAAAGTTTACTCACCCTCATGCAATACAATTTGTAGATTAGTTTGTTCGCTCATCAGAACAGATTTGGAGAAATGTAGCATTCCATCACTTGCTCACCAATGGATCCTCTGCAGTGAATGGGTGCCGTCAGAATGAGAGTCCAAACAGCTGATAAAAACATCACAACAATCCACAAGTAATCCACACCACTCCATCAAATAACATCTTGTGAAGCAAAAATCTGTGTTTGCAAGAAGCAAATCCATAATTAAGGCATTTTAATTTTAATCCGTCGCTTCTGGACAAAACAGAGGTCCATAATCCATAATAACGCTTCCTCCAGTGAAAAAGTCCATTCGCTGTTGTTCTTTAACATCAAAATACGCCAACATATTTGTTTAGAACTGTTTTGGACTCTTTTTGCTTGTAAACGGTGCTTGATCTGTGCATATTTCTCACCTGATTCAGACAAGACTGCTTTTTCACTGAAGAAAGCAATAGAGTACTCATATTTTAACTGGAAGCAACGGTTTATAATTAAAAACGTCTTGATGGATTTGTTTCTTACAAACACACAGCTGTTCACTTCACAAGACATTAATTGATGGACTGGAGTGGTGTGGATTACTTGAGGATTATTGTGATGTTTTTATCAGCTGTTTGGACTCTCATTCTGACGGCACCCATTCACTGCAGAGGATCCATTGGTGAGCATGTGATGCAATGCTACATTTCTCCAAATCTGTTCTGATGAAGAAACAAACTCATCTACATTTAGGATGGTTGTAGCCTACAACAATAACTAAACGGCTATCTGGCTATTCTTAACATTACCAAATAGCCTGCATGGACTACGTCAAATGAAAAAGGAAAAGTCGTCATAGTAGTGCAAGTAAACATTTTAATAAACTATTACAAAGACAAACAATTCCCTTTAGGGATAGCATGCACCAACAAAACCATGCACTAACAGACCAGAACATTTAGAAAGCAATCAGGGTCGATTCTGATATCTGTTGACAAACTCATCTACATTTAGGATGGTTGTAGCCTACAAAAATAACTAAACGGCTATCTGGCTATTCTTAACATTACCAAATAGCCTGCATGGACTACTTCAAATGAAAAAGGAAAAGTCGTCATAGTAGTGCAAGTAAACATTTTAATAAACTATTACAAAGACAAACAATTCCCTTTAGGGATAGCATGCACCAACAAAACCATGCACTAACAGACCAGAACATTTAGAAAGCAATCAGGGTCGATTCTGATATCTGTTGACTTCAAAAAGGAGTTAAATGTGAGATGCTTTTTACTCGCCTTGAGGTCAGTAAGGAGGCTTTCAGCTCTTAGTGGTTTTGACCGGGCCAAACCCTGAAAGAGTTGTCCTTTGAACTGTGAGTTATTAGAGTAACACAGTCAGTGTATGGATGAACACAGTCAGTGTAATACATCACATTAAAACTGCCTCAGGGCAACGGCGCTGATCTGCGAGTATTTAGGATACACGGCTCTTGATCTCCCTCCCTCTACATCTGAATGAACACACTCAGAATATGCAGTCGTCCTTTGAACTGTGAGTGATTAGAGTAGATATGAACACAGTCAGTGTAATACATCACATTAAAACTGCCTCAGGGCAACGGCGCTGATCTGCGAGTATTTAGGATACACGGCTCTCGATCTCCCTCCCTCTACATCTGAATGAACACACTCAGAATATGCAGTCAAACGCAAAAACTGGAGTCTTTGCGAAGACCCTGTTGAGTGCATCCCTCAATGCTCTAGAACAAAACCACTTTGTATCGCTCTGAAAGCTACAGCGCTTCAGAAGCCCAGCGCTTGTGTGATAACATGCTAGAGTCGCTGCGGAGCGTCTAACCCACCGCCTCCGAGAGCAGAAAAGCTTGCTCCATCATTTCAGTCGCAGGACGCTGGAATTAAACCTCTCAGGAGAGCTGCCTTTACTTTGAACATTTCGTTGTCTGTGGCTCTCTACCTTGACGTACATGACTAATCTACAAAAAGACAAAGAATGCTCTATTTTAAGCTGCCACTCTCTTTACGCCTGCATGGGAAAAGCAGGACCATGACATTCAAATCCAGCACATGCTGCATTAGTGCATGGTTAGATGTTAAATTGCAATGAAATCACATCAACGTATATGGCACAGAAATACTCCACATGTGAATGATTTATAATAAGACATCAAATCTTTATGTTTAGCAGCACTGAACTGTCTCTTTATGGCTCGGAGGCACAGGGGGTGGGTGATTTCTCTTACAGTATCAGCACATGAGCGGATTGTCAGTGTATGGATGAACACAGTCAGTGTAATACATCACATTAAAACTGCCTCAGGGCAACGGCGCTGATCTGCGAGTATTTAGGATACACGGCTCTTGATCTCCCTCCCTCTACATCTGAATGAACACACTCAGAATATGCAGTCAAACGCAAAAACTGGAGTCTTTGCGAAGACCGTTGAGTGCATCCCTCAATGCTCTAGAACAAAACCACTTTGTATCGCTCTGAAAGCTACAGCGCTTCAGAAGCCCAGCGCTTGTGTGATAACATGCTAGAGTCGCTGCGGAGCGTCTAACCCACCGCCTCCGAGAGCAGAAAAGCTTGCTCCATCATTTCAGTCGCAGGACGCTGGAATTAAACCTCTCAGGAGAGCTGCCTTTACTTTGAACATTTCGTTGTCTGTGGCTCTCTACCTTGACATACATGACTAATCTACAAAAAGACAAAGAATGCTCTATTTTAAGCTGCCACTCTCTTTACGCCTGCATGGGAAAAGCAGGACCATGACATTCAAATCCAGCACATGCTGCATTAGTGCATGGTTAGATGTTAAATTGCAATGAAATCACATCAACGTATATGGCACAGAAATACTCCACATGTGAATGATTTATAATAAGACATCAAATCTTTATGTTTAGCACCACTGAGCTGTCTCTTTATGGCTCGAAGGCGCAGGGGGCGGGTGATTTCTCTTACAGTATCAGCACATGAGCGGATTCATCCGGAATTTACTGACAGCAGCAAATCAAAGCCGTTTCATACATAAAGCTTTTATGCAAGTCATACAGACTACTTTTATTATACTTTTTTGGTGCCTTTCAGAGTTTGAGAGCCCCTGGTCAACGTACATTGTATGAAAAAAGAGCAATTTGGACATTATTCAAAACATCACTATTTGTGTTCCACTGGAAAAAAAAAAGCAATACGGACGGGTTTGGAACGATATGTGGGCAAGTAAATGATGCAAATTTTCATTTGCGGGTAAGCCATTCCTTTCAAATCTGTTTAAACATCTTAATCACGGTATCACCAGATTGTGTTTTTGTTCTGGAATCTCATGCATATTCACACAAACTTGAAGCCTGACGGTCTGTATGTGTGTATGTGTGCATGTGTGTGTACATTCGGGCTGGTGTGAACTGTGGGGGAGAGCACCAAAACTACAGTCTCTCTAGGAGGGGTGTGTGACATTGGCTTTCAGTTCTCAGGATGTAAAAACAACCAGAGAGAAGATGTCATAGTGCACTCCACCCTGCATGTGCGCACACGCACACATACACATACACATACACACTACTTTGTCCAAATACTTCTCACAGAGGAACTGGGGCAAATATGTAGAGCCAAACACACAGACGAATGAAGCAGAGGCTTCTTCAAAGCCATGAGATCATCCTGCGATCACATTTCAAAGGTGAACTAGCCTGCAGCTCTGTCTCTGTCTTTGGCTTCAGAGAGAGGTCATCATGGCTTGATTCTCACAATGAGACTCTCTCGACTCACAAACACGTTACATGTCTCAGGCCTGAGATAATGTTCGGATTCATCAAGATATCATTGATGCTAAATACCATGTGATGGAAGAAACGTGGAGCAAATCTTGCTATATCATTTAAATAAATATTTGGGGCAAGTAAGATTTTTCTGTGAAAGAAATTAATAATTTCATTCATCAAGGACACATTAAATTGATCAAAAGTCACAGTAAAGATATTTATAATGTTACAAAACAATTTCCATTTTAAATAAATGCTGTTCTTTTGAACTTTCTATTTATCAGAAAATCCTGAAAATCACGTGTCATTCAGTTTCCACAAAAATATGAAGCAGCACAACTGTTTTCAACAATGATAGTAAGAAATGTTTCTAGAGCAGCAAATCAGCATAATGATTTCTGAAGGATCATGTGACACTGAAAACTGGAGTAATGGTGCTGAAAATTCAGCTTTGATCACAGCAATAAATTACATACAAAATATATTCACATAGAAAACTCTTATTTTAAACTGTAATAATATTTTACATTTTTTTACTGTATTTTTAATCAAATAAATTAAGCACTGGTGAGCATAAGCGGCTTAATTCAATAACATTAAAAAATATTGGTGATCCCAATTTTATTTTAATAATTGCATCTTTTGTTTTTTGCATCTATTATGATCCAAATTATTCCAAAACAAATAATCAAATGAGATGAAGCAATATCACATACAACCATTTTTTGTTGTAAAAATAGTAAAAAAATAAAAATAAACTTGTGTAAAATTACTTGTATCATGCTATAAGATTTCTGATTTGGACAAATATTTAAATTGTACTCAAATGTTAAAAGCCCTACGATCAACTTTTTTTGATGGGGTGCACAAGGTAATTGAGTACAAAACAGTAAAAAGGTGAAGATATGTGGTGGGAAATGCGTATTGCCCCTCATATTTCTGGGCAGCTGGTAATGATATGACATCATTGGCTCTTCCCCTGACAGCTCAAATTCAATCCAGATCTGCTTCCTGTCCATTCCACCAGACACAACCCAAGAGAATCGCACACGTCTCTTCCTGTTCAACTCTGAAACAATGCTGATTTTCAAAGCCATATGAGAAACGTAAGATCTCTTTAATCTCGATTGTTTCTTAATGAGATTACATGGAGACTTCTGCTTCAGAAAAAGACACCAATAATCTCATGCATTTCCTAGAGAGGATAAAAACCCTAACTCAAATTTGCCAAATATCAATGTGCAATCAAAAGTCAGACATCTCAATATGAACTTAAATATTTCTTATCAAAATTTTCTATGATAAAACGATCTGAGCTGTTAAAATGGTAATAATTATAAAAGCACATCTTTTGAACAAGATATTTTGCACAGTATCTTTTGGTTTTGGATCCATCAAGTTCCAAATAAAATCAGAGAATAATCAAATAAGATGAATACTGCATGGTAATTTAATATATAAACCATTTTTGATGTAAAAATGGGGGAGGGGGGGGACTACTTGTATCATGCTGTTTGGCTGATTTGGATACATTTTCAGGTTCAAATGATCAAATAAATGTAATTATTATAATTTAATAATTACATTTCAATTAAAAAATAATTATTTCTCATTACTTCTCATAAGTATTTATAGGAAAAACAAAGCTCATACCTGAATGAATAACTGAAACTCCATGAATGAGCCATGAATGATCCTCCACTACGTCGGCAAAGCATCCTCTGAGCAATAAACCTGTCCTCTGAGACGTCCCACATGCGTTCACAGCCAAACACCGGTTCCTCTCAAAGTCTGACTTCCGACAGACAGGTTGTAGCCTCCCATCATAACATACAAACAACTGCACACAGATTTACATAGGTTACATAGTCACCCACTAACCGCTTGCTGATTCCACACCTCAAATATTCCAAGAATCCGCGTGTGTCCTCGGGCCCATCTGGGACATGTGCGTGTGCGCATTATCTGTGGCGAGTCACAGCAGGCCTCGGTGTGTGAGACGCGTGGAGAAAACGCAAGCAATTGGCAGGTACATCCGTGAGGTGGTGTTTGCACAGCTAAATAACAGGAATCTCTGAGACAAGCGGCCCAGATGCTGCCACACCCTGTCAAACACACAGTCCTCACCCACCTCCATAAAGCCATTACAACTCCAACCACTTCCTGAAGCTCTTTCTACTGACACAGGAGCGGATGGACACCAGATGTGTCTATCAGAAGAGGTTTATATAGTGTTCTCATACTTCATCCTTGACTGCAAACTCACAGTTACCAGCTACTAGTTGTCATATTACTATTGTTCATAGTTAAGGTTAGGGATCAATACAAACTCTTGACATTGAGGATTCAACTTTGGCATGATTCCTGCACCATTTGTGCTACAGAGACCATTTACATTCACTTTTACATAGATTTACATCAAATGAGAGCATATAGAGACCAAAGCAACCACTCAGAGCACCCTAGCAAGCAACGCTCTAACAACCACCCAAAACACTCTAGCAACAACTGAAAGCACCCTAGCAATGACCTAACAACTACCTGGAACACCCTAGCAATCACTTAGCAACGCCCAAACAACTGCCTAAAACACTCTAGCAACCACCCAGAGCACCCTAGCAATGCTCTAACAACCACCCAAAACACTCTAGCAACAACTGAAAGCACCCTAGCAATGACCTAACAACTACCTGGAACACCCTAGCAATCACCTAGCAATGCCCAAACAACTACCTAAAACACTCTAGCAACCACTCAGAGCACCCTAGTTACACCTTGACAACGACCAAAAACACTGTAGCAACCACTCAGAGCATGCTAGCAACACCCTGATAACCACAAAAACACCCTAGCAATGCCCAAACAACTACCTAAAACACTCTAGCAAACACTCAGAGCACCCCAGCAACGCTCTAATAACCACCCAAAACACTCTAGCAACAACTCAAAGAACCCTAGCAATGATCTAACAACTACCTGGAACACCCTAGCAATCACCTAGCAACTCCCAAACAACCACCCAAAACACTCTAGCAACAACTGAAAGCACCCTAGCAATTACCTAACAACTACCTGGAACACCCTAGCAATGCCCAAACAACTGCCTAAAACACTCTAGCAACCACTCAGAGCACCCTAGTAACACCCTAACAATGACCAAAAACACTGTAGCAACCACTCAGAGCACGCTAGCAACACCCTGACAACCACAAAAACACCCTAGCAATGCCCTGTCAACCACCAAAAACACTCTAGCAAACCACTGAGAGCACCCTAGCAATGCCCTGACAACCACCAAAAATACTCTAGCAATGCCCTGTTAACCACCAAAAACACTCTAGCAAACCACTCAGAGCACCCTATCAATGACCTAAGAACCACCTGGAACACCCTAGTAGTAACCACTCAGAAAATAGCATCCACATGGAAACACCCTGGCAACCAAACACAAAATGTAAACATCTAGTTTATCACAGTACTTCTACAGCAGTGCTAGATGAAAAATTAAAACTTAACAATCTTACGCTAAAAATTACAAATGCTGCCTTGGTAATGAACCAAAAATAAATTAAGAAAGGTAATAAGATAAATAACTAAATTACTAAAACTAAACAATAGAAATCACTAAAACTTATAATACATATAAATAACACAAAAATAACACCATTCTACAGTTGCAAATTGTTATGAATTGGTAATAATGTATCATTTGTTTGGAAAAAAATATTTTATTTTACTAAAATCATTTATTTATGATCATTTATTATAAATACATAATTTATAATAATCACGTATAATATTTGTAATAAATCAAAATATAATGACACAAAGTAAAAATACCATTGGATTTATGATATCCACTTTATTATTCATCACACAATAAAATCTGATATCATATACTAATATCATATAGGAGAAAAGTCTGAACAAAAGTCCCCATTCTTTGGCTTGTGGGTATTCTATTCTCCTATTGTGGCAACCAAATAACAGATGCACTTTACTGTTTTCCATCTTTCTGTAAGAGAAATCCCAGAATCTGTTTTTGTTTGGGTGTGTTTCATTTAATCATGTTGGTGTATCCGTATACGGTGCCCTGCTGTGTTGTGCGTTCTCATTGGTGTTATTGCGATTAACATTCTCTTTGAAGCAGTTTTAGTTTTTTTGCTTGTGGGTAACAATAGGAGCTAATTGGTCCAAAACCGTTGCAGTTTAGTGGGCGAAACTGATTATTTGTTGGGCGCTTGTTAGATCTGTCAGGGTCAGAAGAAAGGCCTGGCGCTTTGTGGAAAGTGTGCCGAGCAAAACGATCAGGAAGCAGAGAAAAAAGGCTCATTAGCAGGATTGAAGTTTGTTTGCTTCTGTAATTGACAGAATAAGCTATCTAAATGAAGTAAATGGGAATCACGTTCTCTAGTAGGAGTTATGGCAGCTGTTGGTGAAATAAGGCAGTGAATATACAGTATATACTTCTCTTTATAAATTCTTTGTGTAAAAGTGTGGTGTTTCTTAACCACAGTAAACTAAGCAAAGCAACTGAGCAGCTATCTGAAATGTGTCTTAGTTTGCTCTATGCGGTGTTTGTGTCCTGACGGCCAGGAGAGAGCAGACGGAAGATCCGGGACATTGTTTGGGCCTGTATTCATTTACTGGAACTCTTGGCTATTCTCGTATGTTCAAACGCAGGAAAGTAAAGACAGACAGACAGGCAACTTCCTGTGAGGAAAACCAGAACCTCTCCATGCTCTCTCTTTCTTCTCTCGTCTGGTCCTGTCATTTGGCTTCATTTATGTAAAATGATGCAAATGTCTGTTTTGGTCGCGAGTAGGAGTTTCTTGAAGAGCTGTACAATATGGATTTACAAGCATTTTTACAATGTTTTATTGTAATTCAAAGTTTTAAGTTGTAAAAACGAAACCATATAAGTTTAAGTGGTTAATATATCAGACGTAAAACTACAGACATCATCTGTAACTTGCTGTAGATGACCGCTGAAAAAAAATTATGATTTAGTCTGCAAAAGCAAACAAAAATGCATTCATATAGACTTCATCTATAAGCCTCTTCCACAACCTTAAACCAATGCTTTCTCATAAACCTGGTATTGCATACTACAAATTATTGTTGGCTGTGTTACGTACCTCTATAAAAGCATCTGTTACATGCATAAATGTAAATGAATGAGTTTATCATCACAGATTGTTTCTTCCATGATGGAAAATATTTCAAATCGCATTCATTGCGTGGCTATTTTGCTCATGTATGTCAGTAGGCTTGACTTCAACTTAAACTGATGTGACATTCTGTTTTCCATTGCATCATATCTGCTGAATAAAATCCAATATGTGTTTCCTACTGATTTGGGGGTGCCGATTCCAAAAATACTGCCTGTTTTGCTCTAGTGTGTCATATTTTCCAACAAAATTGTAACATTTTTGGATTTGACTACCATTTGTAAGGTGAAGAAGTCTCATATAATCCCTTAATCACCAGAACTAAATGACATTCCTATCTTCCTCTGAGCCAGATTACAACTATTTGTTCAATTCTCAGCAGATTTTCACATGTATGAATGATTTTGAAGTTTATGGTAAATCCAGATTTCCTAAAACTTTTGACATTTGACTGATTTTGTTCATTTTATAAGCGCATTAAAGCTGAAAACATGATGTACATAAAGGTTTGTATTGCTTTGCCCAGCATCATCAAAACAGGTAATATTATTTTTGCAAATCAGCAGATTTTGCTGTGTTCTATGCACAATATAACAATTTAAAACCAGACTTAAAGTATGCACTCATTTATGACTAACATGCTTGCGGTTACCAGCGGCTGATTATTAATTAAAGTGATTCAATATGTCTATAACTAAACCACACTCATAATGTAAATAAGTCAGTGAATACTTTTACTTATTGAAAACATAACTTATTGAACTACGTGCACACATCTCAACATCATCAGCAAGAGTGATGTGAAACCGAGACGCACTGCTGCAGAAATACATTTGGATCTGGATCTGGATCTGGATTCTAATTCTGTGTCTAACCTCAGTTCTAGTTCCAGTTCAGTCTCTGGTTCTGATTCTAATTCTGTCTGTGCTGTGAAAGACACCTACGCTCCTGAGGACCGCATGCATGGCATTCCTCTCCTCCGCGTGCTCACTTTGCAGATCTGCAGGGATGAGAGTCAACAGCGAGTCCCAAAGAGCCTTTCCCAAAACTCCCGTCTCATTCCGTGCCCACAGCTCGTTCCACTAACCCACATTACGAAGAAACCTACAGATCACCCGGGTTACCAACACAGCCAACGCGCTCCATTAATACCTGAGATCCACTGTTTATCACGCATGCATATGCAAACGCTTCTATAAAGATGAACAGAACACGTTAGGCAAAACAAACCAATCTCAAGTGCTGGTTGCATGCGAGTATATATGAGTATAGCCTATCAAACGCACAGGAGCGCACAGCTCCGTTACGCGCTCCGGCGCACTGAAAAACAACATTCCTACAAATGTGCCACATTGAATACTGCAGTTTGGATTCAGATTAAACACCCTCATCATTCTCTTACCGTAAAGTCCGACACGAAGGCAGTTTTTTCAAGCGCACGGATGATTATGATCCGGTAGTCGGGAGCGCAGAACGCGCCGGGCGGCTGGTGAAAGCTGACCGCTGCTGGAGGAGGTGGAAACTGGAGGATTTGTGTTGATCTGCAGATTTCCTCCTCTGTCAGGGGCTCACCCGCTTCTCCGGCGTTTTCCGTGTGTTCAGAGCCGCCTGGCGACCATTTCTGAAACTAGACGAACAAGTGAGTGCGTGTCCAAAGCACAGCCTAAGCCTAATGTAGTTTTTTTTTTATGACAGATACAGTGTTCTTCCTCCAGGGGCCCGCAGTGGCTCAAAATGCTGGATTATTTCATTGAAATCCATTAAAATCATAGGAATGTTTTATTTATTGAAGATATTTACAAAAAAATGTGATGTAGCTATGGTTCTAGTTCTGTCGGTCTCCAGGTCTGGATGTAATACTGTCTCCAAAAAATTGGTTAGTTCGGTAAAACGCTTTGCGTGTGAAATTTTTTATTTATTTATATATGGATTAATTATTATTTGAGTTCCGCCTCTAACTCTGATTCTTTTTTAGTTCTGTCTCTAGCTTTGTTGACTTTAGTTCTCAAGGTCTGCTGATTCTCCAACTTTTAGCTACTAATACGCTCTAGTTCTAGTTTTAGTTCTTTGATATTAATTTATGCTCTAGTTCTGTCGTTGTGTTTCATTTACTTCGAAGGATCTGTATTCGATAAACAAACTGGAAACCGAAACACCTCATCCAGTAATAATCACAAACGCCTGTGATTGGTCCATCCTGAGTAGCGCAAAGAAAATTAACAGGCGCCACGTTTTGTCTTGGAAAGTTTTTCATTCATAAATGTAGATGGTTTAAATCTAAACCCAACTTTAACCAGTGGATGAATGAGGTTAAAATTTTGTACAAATCTTTAGAACTGGTTAAAAACAAGAAAGCTCTCAAATTGATTTCGTTTTTGGGGCATGTATAAATTAATGTAAAAAGCCCCTTTTGGTTTGTTTGTTTTATTTGTTCTATTTATTTATTTATTTTATTTTGTTTTCTTCTTTATTATTGGTTTATTGTGATCTTGTTTATCACTGGTTATGCTCAACCTAAGGCTGTTCACGTGTTGTTAGATTATGTGATGTGTTTATGTACCTTGTTTGTTTGTTGTAAATGGAAGCATAATAAAAAAAATAAATCAAATTTTAAAAACCTGTGCCACGTGATCAGGTCTGAACAATAATTTACACTTGAGTAATTACACTAAAAAAAATGTATTATTTAATTTAAACTAATTATTGATGAGTAGAATGAACATAAATAATATAATTATTATTTAAACCCATAAGCCCCGCCCATTTTACACACACTCTTTCATGCTATGTATCATTCTACACTTTGATTCTGTTTTTTTTTTTTTAGTTTTACAGCATCTCTTCAGCACAGAAGTTTTAAAGAATATGTTTTATCACCATTAAATCATTATTATCAGCACCAATACAAACTGAAAAAAGAAAAACGACTATGTATTTAAAATAATAAAGTGGAGATAATTAAGTAAAAAAATAAAAGTTATTAAATATATAAATCAGTTTAATGGTTAATCTAATCTAAGATTAATTTTTACTTTTTGACGTCATTTTTTACATCAGTATACAGTAGTAACGTCACAATGCTGTTCTCTCAGATTGAATAAAATAAAAGAGGCGCCATCTGCTGGTTAAAATCCTTGGTTAGCCCTTTTTTAATTCATTTCTACATTTTTATTTTAGTTTTGTATTGTTCTGGTAGGCTATATCTGTAAAGCACACACATTCTGATCCTATTATCTCTGTTTGTTTATTTGTGGGTGTGTTGTAATATCCATGGTGATATGGTATCACTGCAAAATGGACTTTGGACATCTTTTAAAGCATCACACTAAAAATAAATATAGCATTCAGGAAATACACAACATTTATGTAATATAAACATGTTTTCTGACCTATGATGAGTTTTTGATGTCTACGTAACTAATATAGATAGGCTTATTCTTTTAAATGTTTAAAGTTATCTAATGAGCTAAATGCAACATATTTTTTTTTATTTAATCTGCCTTTTTCCTTTTGCATTCTTTTGAAATGTCTTTTTATTTTCATCACTACAAAGCTATCAACCTACAAAATCATCTTTAAATAAAGTTTGAAACCAATTTAAAATGTATATTAATTTGAAAAGAATGAAGAATATCTCTTATGAACATTGCTGCTATTTTCATATTAATTATGCCCGTAAGGATCATAAATGTTATGCCCAAGGCCATAATCCACGTGCCCTATGGTAAAATTATAAGGGCTTGGGAAATGGCTCCTGTAACACCAGTCCTGGTTACACCTCAGCAGTAAAGCAGGACTTCTGTCCCGTCAGAGGATGATTTATTGATCTTCTCTTTCTGATCAAACCCACGTCACTCTCTTTATGATGTTGTGCGCTCCAATATAAATGCCATGACCACAAGAGCAGCTGTCTGTGACTGTACAGACGATTACTTTATGACTTGATTGCCCTCCTGGTGATGAGTTTCATTATGAGCTTATCTGCAATCAGCTTTCCCCAGCCAAGACCAAGCCTTTGCCATTGCAGGGAAACACCAGGTACTGCGTTCAGATCAGTGACAAAGTACAACCTATACAACACCATTTATTACCCCAGCAGCCACCAACTCCTCACTTCCTCCCAAGATCTCCCATTTTAAGATCTCCCATCTTCCAGTCACAAAGCGACAGGAATCAACCGGTCTGTTTGACAAGCTTAAAAACTTCTCAGCCGAGGACCTAGAAAAAAAGACCACCGTTCCAAAGAAACCATGCCGTCCTCAAAGAAACTAGCGCATTTCTTGTCAAGTGCTGCTTTATGTGCTGCTGGAGTGGCTGTATTGGGTTTCGGGATGTCGACGAACTGGGCCCAAGCTGCCATGGACTGCGCTCCGATCGACAGTGAAGAGTTCAGTGGATCCTCCAGTCTCCAAATTGGGCTTTTCAATGGCACAGAGACCAAAATCGCCTGCCCTAGGATTGACAAACTTGGAGTTAACGTGCCTGGTGAGTTTCAAATAAGGGTTCAATTAATTTTCTACATGCTAGATTATGCAATTTTACATTTTCAAGTGTAAACATATCATAATATTACAAATTAAGTAATATATATAAATATATATTGTTCACTCTTAGGAAACAATAAGGTACAAAAGCTGTCACTGGGATGATACCTTTTCGAAAAGTACAAAAATGTACAGTACCATTAAGGTACAAAAATTTACCTTTAAGGTAATGTAAATTGACCTCACCATACCTTTAAATGTACCGCCCCAGTGACAGCTTTTGTGCCTTTTTTTCTGAGTGTTCAAAATGAAGATAAAAAGTATTGTGTCACAATGTGGTTGAGAAATGTGAGTGGAAAGTGATTCTCTACACCTGTGTAAACTATAGGAAAACAGACTTTATACAGCCACTAAAAATGACCTAAAAACACCAGCTGATTAACAGACATTGAGCAAAATGATGGTGAAAAGTTGTGAGAAAAGATTCTGCAGCATCTGAGTACAGATGCCATCTGTTTCGATATTTTGTAATCTAAACACAATCATATGTTTTTAAATGAGGCACAAGTGTCCAAATACCGTTTGGGGCTACTAAATATGATATTTGTGATGGGGGCGACGAGACGAGAGGCATGCGGATCCATATGCAAGGCTTTATTAAGAGACGTGGTCATAACAGGCATGGGTCAGACAATGGCAAACAGGTATATTGAGGGCAAGACAGAAGAGTAATCCAAAACGGGCGTGGTCGATCAGCGGCTAACAATATCCAGAGGGCTTGACAAGAGGGGTAATCCGACAACATGAGCAATAGTCCAGGCAAGGTGCAAACATAGTCCGAATGGCAAGACGAAAGGATAATACAAAATACACAGGCAAGAATCTGAACACGGGAAAGCAGGCAGGGCAAGACTATGACTTGGATCTAAGAAATAAAAATGGCTTCGTAGAGTAGCTATCGCTATGAGTGATAAACGCTATACAATACTCGGTGTTGAATGGTGGTGTGAGACTGATTTATATAGTGTGTGTTATTGGTAGCAGCTATGTGAGATTGGTTTCAGGTGAGCTTGTGATTAGTGCAATGGAGCATGGGAAATGTAGTCCAGGGTGATGTGTAACAGTCTGTGTGGTGTGATAGTCAATATAATGGGAGGGCGACCTCTGGTGGGAACTGGATTGGCAGTGACAGGCTTAACAGGGCAGACATGGTGTGCGTTCTTAGTTTCAGGGCTCATGACAGGCAGGGTTAAGAGTACAGAGGTGGGTTCTTGGGCTGTGACAGACAGGGCTGAAAGTTCCGTGTTGGTCTCCTTGAGAGTGGCTGGGCAGACAGACCGTTCAAGATTGGGTGCATTAACAAAGACTGGCTGG
>NW_015537960.1:752664-766537 GCF_001515605.1 Sinocyclocheilus anshuiensis
ACGGCGGAGCAGAAGACCACCAGAGCCAGACAGCAGACCCCCACGGTGGAGCAGAGGACCACCACGGCAGAGCAGACGAAGTAGAAGACCACCACGGCGGGCCAGAGTGATCAGGAACCCATGGCAGGAACTGGAGTCTAGGGAAAACTGAAACACAGGAGACAGACAGTGCATTTACGGTCTCAAGGGCCGGAACAGGACATGCAGATAGTTCTTTAACAGTCTCCTTGAGCCTGATAGACAGGACAGGAACTGGATTGGCAGTGACAGGCTTAACAGGGCAGACATGGTGTGCGTTCTTAGTTTCTGGGCTCATGACAGGCAGGGTTAAGAGTACAGAGGTGGGTTCTTGGGCTGTGACAGACAGGGCTGAAAGTTCCGTGTTGGTCTCCTTGAGAGTGGCTGGACAGACAGACCGTTCAAGATTGGGTGCATTAACAAAGACTGGTTGGGTTGACAGTAAATAAACAGGATCACTGACTGAAACTGGATGGGCAGACAGTTCAAAAACAGGCTCACTGACTGAAGCTAGACAGGAAGACAGTTCACAAAAAGACTCATGGGTAGATATGGGATAGACTGACAGTTCAAAAGTGGGTGTGTTAACTGAAACTGGACTGGTAGATATTTCAGTGACTGAAACTGGACCAACAGATGGTGTATCAGACATATTATTTGAAATTAGTGGACAGAGAGATAATTCAGAAACAAATTCATTAGCAGCCCTTAGACGAACATACAGTTCACAATCAGCCTCCATGGCTGATTCAGAACAGGACGAGAGTTCAGAGATGGCCTCCTCAGCCAGTTCTGAGTAGGACAAAAGTTCAAAAGCCGCTTCCGTAGCCGTGACGGGACAGGCAAAGACTTCACAGACAGCCTCCATAGCCGTGACAGGGCATGACGAGGATTCACAGACGGCCTCCATAGCCATGACAGGGCAGGACGAGGATTCACAGACGGCCTCCATAGCCGTGACAGGACAAACAGGAAGTTCACAGGTGGATACTACTGACACCTCTGGAGGTTCTGCAGCGGATGCCACCACCTCTGGAGGTTCTACAGCAGTACCTTCAGGAAATAGAGAAAGTTCATTAATATTCACTTTAACAGGACAGGTACAGCGTTCATCAACGGTTCCTTCGACCACGACATGACAGGCTGAGAGTGCATTGCTGGGCGCCACCACCGTACAAGGAGCTGAAGCGAGCGCCGCCGCCTCGGGAGGTTCTGCAGCACACGCCGCCACCTCTGGAGAAGCTGCAGCGGGCACCATTGCCTCTGGGGAAACAGCAATGAACTCCACTACCTTGGGAGGTTCTGCAGCATCAGCCGCCACCTCTGGAAACATCATAGTAGGCGCCGCTGTTTCAAGAGTCTCAGTGGTGGTGTATGCAACCCAAACACTCCATAAAGCGATCCCCATTATGGGAAGCGCTACAGACAGGGGAATCGGATCAGGAACAGGAGGGCTAGAGTGAATGGATTTGAGGATACAAGCTGCGACTGCTGACACCAGCGGTGAATTCTCCACGCTGGATGCCAGTCTGGGATACAGAAGACCTGACCTCGAAGATCTGAGTGCAACAAACGGGAAGTGATGAGACTCTGGACGATCAGCTGTGACGTGACGAGGCTCTGGATGATCAGCTGTGATGTGACGAGACTCTGGAAGATCAGCTGTGACGTGGCGTGACTGGACGAATAGCTGTGACGTGACGTGACTCTGGACGAACAGCTGTGACGTGACGTGACTCTGGACGAAGCTTAGACCTCAGCGGTTGATTAATGCCATCGCAAAAAAACTCTATCAATAAACAGTCCGGTAAATCAGAGTAATAGGCAATGGCTAGATACTCTTGAATATAGTTCTCCAGCGAACACGGGCCTTGTTTAAGAGTTAATAATAATATATGTGCTGTGTCCATACCTGGCCAATGTTCCTCTGAAAAGCTGCTGGATCCTTGTGTGGCCGAGTATTCTGTGATGGGGGCGATGAGACAAGAGGCATGCGGATCCATATGCAAGGCTTTATTAAGAGACGTGGTCATAACAGGCATGGGTCAGACAATGGCAAACAGGTATATTGAGGGCAAGACAGAAGAGTAATCCAAAACGGGCGTGGTCGATCAGCGGCTAACAATATCCAGAGGGCTTGACAAGAGTGGTAATCCGACAACATGAGCAATAGTCCAGGCAAGATGCAAACATAGTCCGAATGGCAAGACGAAAGGATAATACAAAATACACAGGCAAGAATCTGAACACGGGAAAGCAGGCAGGGCAAGACTATGACTTGGAACTAAGAACTAAAAATGGCTTCGTAGAGGAGCTATCGCTATGAGTGATAAACGCTATACAATACTCGGTGTTGAATGGTGGTGTGAACTGATTTATATAGTGTGTGTTATTGGTAGCAGCTATGTGAGATTGGTTTCAGGTGAGCTTGTGATTAGTGCAGTGGAGCATGGGAAATGTAGTCCAGGGTGATGTGTAACAGTCTGTGTGGTGTGATAGTCAATATAATGGGAGGGCGACCTCTGGTGGTAAGCAGACGGAAGTTCATGGACAGGATTCGTGACAATATTAATACCAAGAAGCACAATGAAAAAATAAATAAATGAAAAGCTAGATCTAAGATGACCTTTGGAATTTGCCATTCCATAAAAATCACATGACCGTTTTATGTCTGGAATTCGTCAAAGGTTATGTCATTTTATTTCAATCGACATCTTTCATGTAAAAAATCAACGTTTTATGCATTCTTCAGTGACATCATAATATAATGTATTTTCTCTTGCTCTCTGGCACTTAGTGTTCGAACGGCTAGGGAAATTAGCAGGCGCTCCGGTCATCCTGCACGCTCTGGTTGTCATCCTGTTGGCTCTGGCTCTTTTGGGGTCTGCAGGCAGTATTCTGGTCACACTGTACAACAGCTTCAGTAACCCATATCAGACCTACATGGGACCAATAGGACTGTACACATGCAGTGGACTCAGTGGTGAGCAAACACACACACTCTCACTTATGCCAACAAACTAAAATATTTAAATCTCAAACACTCTTTTGCTTGCATTTGACCTCTTCATTTTAACTCTTCGTTTAATTCTTTTTAATTGTCTAAAACGTTGATTATAAAGGGGGTTTGATTATAGACTTTTGATTATATTAGGTTTAAATGATTATAAAAGTGGTCCCAAGACCTTAACTTAGGGTTGTTGTAACATTTACTGTTACTCTGCTAAATTTCATGTGCAAAATCCAGTCATTCCAATAAGAATCCACAAGATCGTATGGATCATATGGTAATTCCAACTTTCTGTCTCACAATTTAAACTGAATTCAGTGTTGCGAGATAAAAAAAAACACAATTCTGACTTTATATCTACAATTCTATAAGCTAAAAACTTTCTTAGAATTGCGAGATATTAGCTAAGAACTGCCAGACATAAACTCTTCTGAAAAAAGTCATACAGTAATTATCATTGAGTTTATATATCACAATTATGATATTATTATATTACAATTCTGAGAAAAAAAATAAACTTTTTTTTCAGAAATGCAAGATATAAACTGATAATACATACTTTTTTCTCAGAATTGCAACTTTCTGTCTCCCATTTCAGACATTTTTCTCACAATTCTGAGAAAACAAAAAAACAAACAAACATTTTTCTTCAGATTTACGATAAACAAGTCAGAACTGAGATATAAACTCAGAATTGTAAGATATAAAGTCAGAATTCTGACTTTTTTCTTTCTTTTTTTATACTTTGTCTTTCAGTTCAAGTGCATTTAATACAGTCATACAAATGAACATTTCCTTTCAAGACATCATATTTTTACCAATAGTTATTCCTCATTTTTCCTTCTACTTTCTCTTCCTTCACTTTTTTTTCCTTTTGTGATAATACCCATCACCAACGCATAAAAAATAAGTAAGTAAATAAGTAAAAAAAAAAATAATAATAATTAGAACAATAATCAATGCATACAAAAACACTTTTTCATATAAAAAATAGAGAGAGAGAAAAACACCCACATATTCATATTAAACTCTTATAATGACACCTAATTCCTAATAAGTAATTCAAATAATATTATTTAAAACTAATTAATAATAATATTAAATTAATAAAAATAATCAATGAAAATAAAGTTCAAAGCGAGGCAGAATTATATAAGAAGGTAATGAGTATATGTATTCCTTTATTTTATAATATATACTTAGATTTTTAAGGTGCCCATATCTTTTCAAAATATATACTTTTCCTTTTAATTTTATATGTTATCCTCACCATAGAGTGTACTTTAGAAAGTAAATCTAACCAATCATTTAAAACTGGGGATTCTTGCCTTCTCCAAAATTTTGTATAAAAATATATAGTATAAAAATTTATAAAAGTATAAAAATGTTTTATTTTAATTCAAAGTTTATATCTCAAAATTCTGACTTTATATTGTATCTTACATTTCTGAGGGAAAAAAAAAAAAAAAAAAACCGTGGCAGAAACAGACTTCAATATGATTGTGAGTTTTACATGATGAAAACGTTCCCCACGCAGATTTCGCTCAAGTTCAAGTTGGTCACCCAAATTCAGTGCATCATACATCTACTCTATTGACAATAGGCAGTTAACTTTGCTAATGTGTCTTATTTCTTGTCCAGTATGTGTGGCCAGCCTGGCGCTGATTCTGTACGTGGCAAACGCCTACGTGGGCAAGATGTTCCAGACGCTGGTGAAAGCAGATGAAGCCAACGTGAAGTTGAAGGATCCAAAAATTACCCTACAGGTGGGGTTCTTCCTCCTGATACCGTACATCGGTGTCAACTTGCTGGCCATCCTCGTGGTCTATCTGTACGTCCACGCTGCATACACACGCCGCAAAGAGCAGGAGAAACCAACAGAGGATGCACCCAAAGAGATCATGATGTACTAAAGCGAAACCACAGCCAAGATCTGTTGAACAGGCCATGATTTTCAGACTGGAGCTGAATTGAGTCTATTAGTTTGAACCTGCCACATTAACTGTGAAGTGAATTGCAAAACTGAACTTACCTGAATTAATTATAATTCAAAATTGTATTAGTCATAGGCTATACATACAAACTAAGGCCCAAAAAGTATTTAAACTCACTTTAAAAAAAGTTATTGCATTAGAAAACAGTGTCTCAGATGATTTTTGTGTTTGTGTTTTGTTAGCTTGTGCTGTTTCTTTAAAAAGAACGCCATTTGTTTTGATATTTTATCTAATGCATGTTTTAAGTATGACTTAAGTGTTTAAAATATTTTTATGGTCCACTAAAAATATTTGATTGCACTTATGTTTAACAATACCATCAAAATATTGTAAAACGTTTTAGAAATGTCATTTATTTGTCTAGCTTTTCTAAGAACCTAAAAACCATGTGCATGACGTGTAACTGGATAAGAAAACAGTTCAAATTTACTTCTATAAGTTCCTCTGGACTTTTAGCCAATTTAAAATTATTATTTTTTTTGCATATTTTATTGCAGAGGTGTGAAAATATTTAGTTCTTATACTATTTATCTGCTTATGCATCAAATATTATTATGAGAAAAATTGTCTCATTGGCTGTTTTTATAATAAACTGTCTGCTGTTTCATTCATTCCTCAAATATTCTGTAAATATTACTGTAATAATTTAGTACAATAACAACCCTTTTTAGAGTGATGAGGATTTTGTGTTCAGTTTTTTAATAGTTTAAGAGAAAAAATATTATTGCTCAATGCTCACTCACTGATTCATTATATCTCTTAAAACCTGACTAATAAAATACAATGGCTCATTAAATTACACTGACGGATTATGATATATGAGATTATAACCTATTATAGGACTGCCAGGTCATGAGTCACTGTATGACGTCATTTTCCACAATCACTGCATTAGATGAACTTTGGCCCTTGGACTTTGTGAATATTGTGTATGTATTCATTGATAGGACATGCAGGGTGTGATTTGGGCTTCTTCCAGCAGGGGGCAGCAGGAGTGTGTTTATCTGGCTCTCTACTGCCACCCTGCATGGAGGAAACTCATGATTTCAGAAAAAGCTGAAGTCTTTCTTCATTTTGAAAGACTGCATTGTCAATGTACTCAAGTAGCTGTCTGGTGACACAATATTCACTATCCATGATCTCAGAGTATTCTCAAAGTGTAGGAGTCACAGTGAGGAACAAGGTTACTTTCAACCTTCACATCCAGCAGTGGAAACCATTGTCAATGGGTAATCAATGGGTTATTACATAGTTTAATGAAACTAAAACTAAAACCATAAAATAATAATAATAATAATTGAAATAAACGTTAACTAAAATAAAATATAAGTAAAAATTATTATTTCAATTGTATTTTCACTTTTTTTTTTTATATTTTCATTTTCATTTCATTTTCTCATATATAGCATTAAAATATTTGTATGGGCCACTGCATATATGTGACCCTGGAGCACAAAAGCAGTCTTAAGTCGCTGGGGTATATTTGTAGCAATAGCCAACAATACATTGTAGGGGTCAAAATTATAGATTTTTCTTTTATGCCAAAAATCATTAGGATATTAAGTAAAGATCATGTTCCATGAAGATATTTTGTAAATTTCCTACCGTAAATATATCAAAACTTAATTTATGATTAGTAATATGCATTGCTAAGAACTTCATTTGGACAACTTTAAAAGTTTTTTGCACCCTCAGATTCCAGATTTTCAAATAGTTGTATCTCAACCAAATATTGCCCTATCATAACAAACCATACATCAGTGGAAGATTATATATTCAGCTTTGAGATGGTGTATAAATCTCAATTTTGAAAAATTGACACTTAAGACTGGTTTTATGGTCCAGGGTCACATATTGTTGTGCACATTTTAGAGCTATACCATCAAAGCATTGAAGTACTAAAATAACTCAAACTAAATAAACTAAAATAAATAAAAATTCATAAAAAATATTTAGACATTTAATAAATAAACAACAATAACAATAATAATAATAATGACAAAAACTCAACTAAATCACAAAAATGTTAACCAAAATTAAACTGAAAACAAAAACTATAAATATAAATAATTTAATAATATAAAAATAAAATCTAACAAAATAATATAAAAGTATATAAATGATACTAAAATAACTCTGATCTAATGCAATATCCAAAAATAGATTTCTATTCCTAAGAGATTTTAACTACTAACCAGACATTTTTCACTTAAAGGGTTAGTTCACCCAAAAACGAAAATTAGACTGCGTTTTATTCACCCCCGAGGCATCCTAGGTGTATATGAATTTCTTCTTTCAGACGAATCCAGCAAAGAAAACGTTTTGTTATTCCATTGAAATGTGGTATAATTGCACAACAAATAATCAATTCTGCTAAATTAAGGAATGTAAACATATGCAGTAATAAAACCATACATACATGTACAGCTATTGTTAGTCTGATATGAAGTGCATTTCAGGGAATTCTGCCTAAACTCTCCTCCTCCAAATCATCAGAAATTTGAGCTGACGCCACAGTCTAACTCAACCTCGCTCTGAACTCAACCTGATTCAACATGTACTCACCTGGTCCACGTTAGACCTTTTGACATAAACGGTCTGAACTACAGCTTTAAATACGAAGCTCTCAAAACACCAGCTCTATTCATAACCCTGAAACTCCTGAGAGACTCCAAGACCATTTTAATGTCTCAAAAACATATTTAACATTGTTGTATCAAGGTTATACTAAATAACTTATCCTAACATATAACATATTTAGATATAGACTGTGATGAAATCCAATAAATTAATATGCACTGTACTTTTCCTGCACTGTAAAAAAAAAATTTTAACCTGCAAATGTTGCCTAAAAGAGCCTTTTTACCTGATTTAACCCAGAAAAATTAAATTTGTTGGGAATAATTTAATGTATTTAGGTAGATTCAGTAATGTTAAATATTATTTTTGACTTGAATAAAACTTTGATTTAGATGTTACCATTTGTAGGTTACTATTTTTCTCAGTGGTCAAATCCTCAAAACAGAAATGTCTTTATAACACATTTCTGATGTTTGCATGCCTATTTTGAGGTGAGGTTTAACAAAGGGTTAAAGCTTCAGTAATGTCCATCAGGGTTGTCCATCAACTTTCATAATGCTTTTTAAAAGTTATATAAATGTTAGGACAAAATGTTCTTAAAATAATGTTTATGAAATGTTTTGATAACTCATTAATATTTGATATACGTTCTCATCAGGGCAGGACTTACGGGGCCGGGGGCCTCTGGGCTTGAGGTTATGTTTGGGCCCCATACCTATACTACAAATGCCCTCAACTAGAACATTATTATGGAGTAACACAAAATACACAAAAATTTAAATATGCTTTCAGGTTCATATACTGTATACAATTAATAGGCAACATGTCTAGCCTAGTCAAAGTTTAGATGTAATATTAAATAGTCACTATAATACAATAAACAGGATGTGATCTCTCAGTTGAGAGATCAAAACCCTGAAATAACACTGAGCAGATAAAACCAAAGAGATGTATTATTATGAAATGAAAATGTATTGTCATATCTGTGTATTTTTATGTCAGATTCTTAAATTTTATAAATTCAATCTGAATAAAAAAACATGTTGGCTATTAACAATAAAATGAAATCACTATAAACAAAATCCATAGATGGATTTTGCACAAGTTATGTTAAGTTTAAATACAACATTTTAATGTAGAAATATTAAATGATTGCAAAAAATGAAATAAGCTACTTTTTAAAATATGAAACTACAACCGCCAGTAGGTGGCAGCAAGTGACTGTTTTAATGAGTGAGTTTAATCCATAAATCAACCAATTTGTTTAAAATGCTAATTCATTTAATTTAGCAAACGACTGTTTGAACCATTTACTGGTCCGTGTAATTCTGAGAAACAAAACACTGTGCTCGGAGACGCATTGATGGGGCAAAACAGAATTTTGTGTCTGTGTTTATTGTACATTTGCCATCGTGCAGATATTCGGAAAAACAGGACTCTAGTTTGTGTGATAGGCTAACTCCTATATCGTAGGCATTCACTCATTAAATGCAGGGTTCGTTCAACCAATACATTTGAACTTCTCATACAACATTCTCAGAACGTCTATAGGATGTAATTTGTACTTGATGAACATTCTAAGAAACATTTTTGTAACCTTTAAATACCATTCTCAACATGACATGAAAAACGTTATATTTTACGTTACATTTTGGGTGAAAATAAAGTTAGAATAATAAAAAATAATGTTCTTATCACAGCAAGAAAACTGGACATTTTAGAATCATTTCAAAACAATATTCCCACAACTTTTTTATAACCTAAATTTATTACCTGGAATATTAAAAAACTGAAGGGAAAATAAAAGGTTTTGAAATTACTATTATTCTATGCATATATAAATGCTATTGTGTCAGTAAATTTGAGTAAATTAGAAGCTCAGTTCTGGTCTGATATTTGGCTTTTCAATAAGTAAATTGAATGAAATAGAATGCAAATGATATCGATCACAATGGGGTGTCAGTTTACCCTCTTTGTGGGGATTATGTGGACGCTCACGCGTGACGTTTCTCAAATGGACTTCAATGGGAATCTCTCAGAGGCGTTTGGTATGCAAACACACAGTGAATTACATCAGGAATGGAGGATAATCTCTTCTCCTCTTTTTCCAGACCTTTCTCTGGCTCTCTCTGAGTCTCTGATAGCGGACAGACTCCTGAGTTCGGGTCACTCGGAGGGTGTGAATGGATTAAGGAAAGACCCTCTGTAGTGCTGAAACACAATTCCCCCCTAAACCTGTATCAGAGAGGTGACACACACACACACACACACACACACACACACACACCCCTGTTCCTGCAGGGCATATACACACAAACACACACACATACTCAAACCCCTAACCCAAACCAACTACATAAAACTATAGAACACCTCAAACTCACACATAAAGTGGCCCCAAGAGTATTTCAACACTCAACATGTCTAAATATTATTGCAATAATTTAAAAAATATCAAATTTAAGTGCACTCGAATGCTGAAGGATCTTTGCTCTGCACTAGCTTAATTTTTTCTCATGCCGTGTTATTTAATCAGATGGTGATTTTTAGTGGATGCATGAAGTCAGTTCTCTTCAAATTCGTATGGGTGTCTTAGCAGAGTAACCACGGGTGTAGAGAATCACATTAACTTTAAACGTAAAGCTGCACAAACACAAAGTCACACAATAATTTCACTAATGATTTAGTCTTCATTTTCAACTATAGATCTATTGTTTTACCATTTTAAAAATATTTCAAGGAGGTTTTTGCAATTTATTAAGGTCATGCAAACCAGTCCACCTAGCACAGATGTTTATTTATTTTTTAACTTTTTTTTATTATTTGCAATATGTATATCTATAATGGCAAGTCTTTCATTCATCTATCTATCTATCTATCTATCTATCTATATTTTTTAAATACTTGTATGACTTCTGTTCATGAGAGACTATTTACCGGTAAAAAAACATATGTGCAAAATCGCTGAAACATTTGAAAACGCTGTTTAATATAAAAAAAAATGTATTCAAATAATTCAAATTAAAATAATTAAAATTAAAAAAAATAAATGTAAAAAATGAAATAAATCCCCAATGTTTAGGCTTAACTTATATTTAGGATGTTCAAACCTTATCTAAGGGTCTCAGACCACCACTCTGTTCCTCTGAACATAAAATATGATGGCAAGAACATGCTGATGCCAAATCTATATGAATGTTTTGGCCACCATACACACACATTTATAATCCAACATCCTAAACTTTGCACCCTGAGCAAGATTTACACCATGAGAGTGAGAAGTGATCTGAAACGGGGGTTCACACACTGGGCCTGCGACTGGATGCGGCGGAGACAGGCAGGAACCAGCGCTTATCTCTGCCATTAATCTTCATTTGTCAGAGAGGGCAGAGCATGAAGGGGTGGAGAGAAGGAGGGAGCGAGGGAGCGAGGAGAGAAGAAGAGAAGAGAATAATTACACCCTTGCTGTTCCATTATGGTGTCATTCTTCAGTTAACATCAGATAAGATCACACCTTGAGCTATTTCTCCACTTTAGCCTGCTCTTTCTCTCACACACACCTGAACAGGCTGATAGAGAGAGCGGCTGTGTTCCTATTCAGCTGTCTACTGCCTATATAGGCAATTGTCTTCTAAGGCAGCATTCTGACTGAAATGGTACTTAAGCGACTAGATCACAATTGATTTCAGTGGAACTGTCATGTTGCTAAGCTAATGACACAGTGCTTCAAAATTTATATTATTTATTATATATCTTATTTTTCATACATTATTTAATTTTCCACAAATGTATTTAAAAGTTCAACCAAAATATAAAATACAATATATACTGTATATTATTATTATTATTATTATTATTATTATTATTATTATTATTATTATTATTATTGTTTTTTTTTTCTGGACAAACCTTATTTCAAATATAGGCTAAATAATAATAATAATAATTATTATTATTATTATTATTATTATTGTTGTTGTTGTTGCTGTTGTTTTATTTATAATTATTATTATTATATTTAATTTGGAAATATATTTTGGATGAACTTTCAAATGCCAAAATATGTTTCAGATGTACTTAAAGCAGCAAGAAGTTACATGTATAATCTTAAAATACATTTGGGGTTATTCAATTTGGGGTTGTATTAAAAAATAAAATATGTTTTTGTATATTTTGAAAAATGTTGTTGATTTATAAATGTTGAAATCTGTTTAACCTGTTAAACTCCACCTATTCACCAATCTCCACTGCACATCTCAGCTTATCTTCCCCAGCAATTATCTTACAATTCACTATGATTAAGTGCACATCTGACCCCAGATCAGCGTCACGAGGCACAATATGTCAGAGCCACAGGTTGTCTGGTGCAATCACAGGTTAATCTGTCCCGGATAAGAGCCTGTTGTCCCCTTCGGCAGGCCAGCGAGCGCAGAGGACGCCACACTGACGGCTGCTGTGACTGATTAAGAGAGTCCGGGGCACTTTCTCTGAGCTGGATAAATGGATAAAACTCTGATTGCACAAGTCAAAAAAGTCCCATGACAGAAGAATATTATACTGCCCTCCAGTGGTGCAGTTCTTACCGTTTTTATTGTATTTCACACCGCCGAGGGACTGCTAAGGAGAGGCAATGGGTCTACAAATGAACACTAACAAGACAGTCATAAAGCTGTCAAGAGGATAAACACGGGCAATTATGTAAGATGAATTTACTTCTGTTTATCTACACAAGACCCTCTTTTGAAAAAAAAAAAAAAAGATGGCTGGGTAAATAATGCATGGGCTTAATGTTTCCCACACTCAGGACAAAACCCTAACCATATGTATTAAAATTCGGAGCGTAACTTGTTATGTGAACTGCATTGTTTGTGCTACAGACATAAATGCAACTGCCTAGCAAGATAGTAAACATCTTAGTAACTACATAACAATGCAACCAGAACTTAAATATAGCTTTAAATGACACTAGTAATTCAAGCCTGCAGTTTCCATCATTTTCATCCTCACTGATGAATGCTTCTCTATAGATTCCGCTACAGAATAAAAATTTTTTAAAAAGTCCAACTTTTTATCTCACAATTTTAAAAACACACACACATTACATATAAACTCGGAATTCTGCAAGAATTCTGATTTTTTTTTTCTCTGAGTTCTGAGTTTACACTTTGCAATTCAGATTTTTAAATAAATCTGCTACAGATTCAAAAAAAAAGTTAATTGCAACTTTTTATCTCACAATTCTGACTTTTTCTTCTCATACTTTTTTTTCAGTTGCAAGTTAAAGTAGCAATTCTGACTCTGATTCTGATCTCTATCGTATGAATTTCTTTAAATTTCTATTAAGTTTTCATTCTACTTCCTTATATTTTAAATTTCAATCGCAATTTAGCATCCTGTTTACTACCTTGATTCAAATTCAAGTCAAATTCTGGAAAAAAGCAAACTCGATTCAATTGTGGATAGGTTTTTTTTTTTAAGGTTTTTTTTGTTTGTTTTTTAGATATTGGTTGCTTTGTGAATGCAATGTTTTCATAGGCTGTACTGAGTTAAACTGCTGTGGTTTTCAGGCATTATGCTCACACTTAAACTGACATTGATCCTCCAGCTTATGTGAAAACTGCCCTCATTTCTCACTCAAAAAGCATCTTTGTATGTGGAGCAGCACATCTTTACACACTTGCAGCTGTTAGTACAGCGGTAACCGAAGCCGTAGGTGATGGGTTGGCGTTTGAGATGAAAGCCGAGGTCGTCACTGGAGCGAGACGCTCTTTCAGAGATCACAGACCTGACGGTGAAACTGAGAGGGTGATTCAGAGATTGTCTCCTCCACACGGCCATAACACGCGAGATCTCACTCTCCCAGATCTCAAACGATGGGAGGATCCCATCTACGATCTCAGAGTGATATCATGGGGTCCATTTCAAATTCATTTCAACAGTTCCAGCAGCAGGCATCTCTTCACACTCAGCACAGGTGTCAGTTTGGTGAAATACTGTTGGTGTACCGAACGCTCTGGTTTGTCATGCTACATCTCCGGTCCATAAAATCCATAAAACATATCAGCACTGTTTGACGTCTCAATGTGATGTCAGGCTTGATGGACTGTGACAGTTCTCAGGGTTCACTCGCAACAGATGGATAAAAGAACAATGTGTTCTCCATCCTGAAAAAGCTTGGGTGCAAAGAGCTTTTCAGAAATGGTTTTAGTACAAGTAAACAAAATAAAGCTGATATTAATATATATATATATATATATATATATATATATAT
>NW_015537960.1:766710-768517 GCF_001515605.1 Sinocyclocheilus anshuiensis
TTTATTAATCTATTTTATTTTAAATGGATTTATTTTTATTATGTACATTTATTATTAATCATATTTAATAGTAAATTATATGATTTTATATTTTACATATTTAATATATATATATATATATATGGAATTACTATTCAGTAAACATTAAATGTTCTTCCTGTCATTCTAGTTCACATTTCAGTTCAACTTAACGGAACTTCCTGGAAATGGATATATTCATGAATTGATTCTGAATTTTGCATAATCATGGTTGCTAGGATAATTTGGTGGTTTCTGGGTGGTTTATTCCTAGGTGTTTTACAACAAAAAAAAAGTTCAACAAAAAGTTTAATTGCTTAAGATTATAAAAAATGGGTTTGTTCACACATTATTGGCACATTAAAGAAAGCACTGCTGTGGCCCTGAAATCTGCCCTGACCTCACGCATTGAGAGGTTTCTGAGGAAAAGCTGTATCAGGTTCCTCGTGTCCCTCCGGGTTAGCGTGAGGTGGTTTTTGGATGGAGCTGTAATTTGTCGTGTTGTCTGTGGATAATTGCAGGTTTGTATCATGTCCGTGGCTGAGAAAGGCGCGATGAAGGTGTCTTAGTCAACAGAGGAAGCTCTGAAAGCCTGAAAAACACACGGGTGGCTTTTGTGGCTAAATTGCACCTTGGGAAAGATGATGTGATGAGTGATACAGTGACGCTATGAGACATCTCTGACCATGAGACGGAGTCTGCAGTCTCCTGCTCAAAGACTGGAGAAAATAATATAAATAGATTTTATATAAATATATAAATAATGTCTCAAACTGTGCTCATATATACCAATATATAAATAAACGGTACATATTTGTACCTTTTGAAAAGGTACTGCCCCAGTGGCAACTTTTGTACCTTTTTTTTTTCTGAGAGTGTAGGAGATTTCAATCAATTTCTCAATCTTCTGAGAAGCGGATACTCCAATAAAACATAACTGAGATTTATATTAAGTCTCCTGGGCAAATTTTCTTTGATTAAAATGTTGTGTTTCACAACGGCTGCCAACAATCTGATGACTGATGATCTGACAGTTTGTTGTAGTGTGAAACAGTGAACCTCAAGACCTTAGCAACACAACGCCATGAGCACAAACCATGTACATACGCAAGGATAAAACACCGCTCGAAGGTTTTGATGGTAAGAATGAGCAGCAGATAGTTTCTCATGGTTTGTGTCGATCTATCACCTGCTGATCGGTGTCAACACCGAGAGGAAGAGGCGATCAGAGAGCGGCTGCTAAAGACAGACAGAGCGGATCGTCTTGCCACGGCCATTGTAAGTGTCCATTCACAGAGCACTTAACACAGGATTGCAGTCAACAGGTGGTTGTGTCGCCTCGGCCCTGGGGCCACTCTCAGCTCTTGTCTTTTGTCATCCCTCTATCCTTCTATCTGTCTGTCTCTCAGCCCCGTGCTCAGATATTCGCCTGGAGCGCAGTCACTTCCTCAGCATTCCTCTCTACTCGACTGCGCCCGGTAAAAGACCCTCATGAGGAGGAGCGAGAGGGGAGAGGGGCCCCGATCGGACCCACAGCTCACCTGAGTATCCGTGAGGGCATCAATTCATCTTCAGGAAACTGAAACGGACAAATCTGTCAACAGTTGCCATGTTTAAAATGGCAATAATATCCTTTTCTGACCCTCAATAAAATGTTGATTAAAATGAACTCTTAAAAAATGTAAAGGTAGGTTCTTGAGTTGCTATTTGAGTCTGGAGATGTGTGTGTGTGTGTGTGTGTGTGTGTGTGTGTGTGTGTTTATACATATATCTTCTGTTTTTCTCTCCC
>NW_015537960.1:769296-779149 GCF_001515605.1 Sinocyclocheilus anshuiensis
AAATGAAAATTCTGTCATCATTTACTCACCTTTATGTTGTTCCAAACCTGTATGACTTAAAATAAGCTATTTTTTATATTTTTTTGGTCCATATAATGGAAATCAGTGGTAGTCAACCAAATCTGTTTGGTTACCAACATTCTTTAAAATGTTTTCATTTGTGTTAAGTAAGTGATACAGGTTTGGAATGCATGAGAAGGACTAAATTTTTATTCATTTAATTTCATTTCATTTTTGATTAAACTATCCCTTTACGTGTGTAATTTCTATTCTACCATTTCTATTCTTACTTGGTTCTATTCTGGTCAAACAAACAGGCAGTCCTGCCCCCAAACTCACATTACTGGTAAAGTCAGTGTTGCTGTGTGTGTGTGTGTGTGTGTGTGTGTGTGTGTGTGTGTTTATACATATATCTTCTGTTTTTCTCTCCCTCTCTATGTAAATGTAATTAGAATGTTATATATAAACAATTTTATATATATATGTCCATTTTTTATTAAAATAATAATGTTTTATAAAGTAATTAAATAATTTAAAGAAAGTTAAATAATTTAAAAAGTAAATATTACTACTTAAAATAATAATAATTAATTTATAAATAAAAAATAATTAACAAAATATTATGAAAATAACATTATACTTAAATCCATATATATTCTGTCTCTTACTCGCTCTCTCTGTTTATATTAAATAATATTATATTAAATTATTATATTATTTAATATAAACAGAGAGAGAGAGGGAGACAGATGAAAAGACTTACATTTTAGTTTAAAATATTTAATTATATATATATATTCTGATGAAAAGAATATTACAGTATGTGTTTGTGTGTGTGTGTGTGTGTGTGTGTGTGTGTGTATACATTTTAAAAAATACACAACCAAGATCACTGAAAAACAGGATGGTCACTGCTATGATCGTGTGTGTGTGTGTGTGTGTGTATACATTTTAAAAAATACACAACCAAGATCACTGAAAAACAGGATGGTCACTGCTATGATCTATAGGTTCTTCATATCAAATGAAACTACTTCAGGAAGCACCAGCAAAAATCTTCTCATAATAACACTCTCTCATCTCATATTCAATATTCGACTGCTCCACATCAAATAAATTCCAGGTGCTGAGACAAAACAATATGTGCTACATGTGTTTTGATAGCCCAGGCAGATGCTGCATCTTTACCATGTATCTGTCACAAAGATGTGGGTGTAAACTGTGACCGGCATGCAGCGGACAGCCCTGCCAGGCCCTGCGGCCTCCTCTCCGGGCAGGACAGGGCCGCGGCACCCATCCTGCGGTGTCAGCGTGATCTATGAACACTGTAACCTGACCTGCAGGAGGGATGGAGGGATACAGAGACATTCTAGCCTCTCACGGGCCCTCAGAGCTCTATAGGGGCCACTGGTGTTCACTGCAAACATGCCAATCACTGCAACTGAGATTAATCACATGAAAGACCAACTGCATTTCAAAGTTTTGTTTTTTAGTATAATGTTTACTATAGATTTTTATTAAAAATCTCAATATTGAACCACACACTCTTAGAAATAAAGATCCTTAAAAGGGGTTTTCACAGCATTTTGACCTTTCAGTCATCATTTCAGAAAAGACCATTTTATTTTTTTAGTGTTTAAACATAAAAAAAACTCCACTATAAAGAACCTTTTGTGCAATGGAAAAGTTCCATGGATGTCAAAGGTTCTTCATGGAAACACAGAGAATTTTTTTTAAAGAGCGAATTATGATTTTAATGAGATATCTCTTTTGTGCAGATGAAATGATTGTTAATTTATTGTCTTTATTTTGTTTTAGCAACATGTAATTTACAATTATATTGTATTTATATATTTATTTATTTACACTTCATTTTATTTTCTTTTATTTCTGAACCACGTTGGTGAAAGTAGTTCAAAAGATATACAATACCAAACCAAATTATTCAAATATTTGAAAAATCACTGACACTTTTGACTGAGTGGTATTTCAAGACAACAGTAATGCAAATTCTTCTCTTTTTTGTTTAAAATGTGCATCTACCATCAGAACAGGGTGAATTCAGGTTCACTGGCCACTTTTAACATGAGACAACTGTCAAAACGCTGCACAATTTATCTGAATTTACCCTATCAAGTCCTATTAGCTCAGTGGATGAGAACATCTGCAACAAATCATGTATTTCATTTTTTATAATGTTTTATAAAATGTAATAGAATTTTATGAAGTTTCTGTAATTATGATTATTGATTTTAGTTTTTAAAAAATCCTGACTGACTCCACAAAATACATAGCTTTGTCTCTATTTTTTGAATAAAAGAATGCTAATGAATAAAAAGAGGAGACACTGAAGAGGAAAAGCATGAAAAAGAGTTTAAGACATGTAAGAATTTCATGCCTGCGGATGTAAACACTCCCTCTTGTGTTCATTCATGTTTTTCTGAGTGACAGGCAGCTGTGCCACGAGTCAATGTCTTAAAGGGGTCCTATTATGCTCTTTTACAAAGTCTTGATTTTGTTTTGAGGGTGTACTAGAACAGGCTCTCATACCAGGTTGTTCGAAAAACACAGTATTTTCCACATATTTTACATTAGGTCGCCGTGATTTTGCCAAGGAAGACATGTTTTGTTGATCCTGGATCAACATTACTGTCCAAAAATACAGACTTAACCCAATCCCCACCCCTAAACCTTACCCTACCCATAATTTATTCCTAAAATCAGAGGGAAATGATAGCTGATTAACAAGGCTGTAGAAGCACCTAATCCTGATTGTAAGCCTAAAACTGACATTTCCTGAAAAGTTATCTCTCAATTTTGATTGGTTGATTGGAATGATGCTCCAGGATCAACAAGGATGTTGATCCAGGAGCATGTTGTACTTGGTCAAATCCCACTCACCTGTACATTATTACAACACCTCTCTCCCCAGTCTGGCATGAACGGCTCGAATAGTTCCTGTATCAAATGAAAGCCCGCCTTCTGAAATACGAAATTCGTTGTAGTTTTTGAAAAGTGATTTCTGTTAAATAAAATATCTCCTTTTGAAGTGGACTTTGAGCTTTGTAACTTTGCAGATCTTTTTTATGCTCAAACAGCAACATTACAGACTAACTAAAGTTGAAAAAGTGAAAAAGCATAATAGGACCCCTTTAAGATGGTGAGCCTCTGAATTATGCCATCATTTTAATTGCTCAGCATTTACACCAAATGCAACGAACAAATCATGCAAAGCAAGAGATTTTGCCAAAAGAACACAATTCTGCCTTTCTGCAGAGAAATCTAAAATGATTATAAGGCTCTTTGTACAAAAGAAACATTGCATCTTATGCTATGGTTGAAGCAGTGCTATAAAACGCCAGCAGAGGGCCCTGTGGAGCTCTGTGTCACAGCATGTGTGATACAGCATGACTGTTACAGTAGGGCTGCAAAAATTCAAAACACTATAAAACCGGAGAGCTATGGGAACGATCATCTCTCAGAGCCTACAGGTGATTTATCTCCACAGACGAACACAGCGACATGTCAAACGAACCAAAACACAGCTCCTTCAACTTTCCTTTCCTTTGCAAAGTTTCAATTGGATTTTAATCCTGAACCTGCATGCAGCTGAAATTGGATAAATGAACAAATAACGATATGATAACATTTTCAGTAAATGAGGAGAGCAAATGCCATGATTTATGAATCATCTAATAAAAATAAAAAAAAACACAGTTTACCAATAATATTGGATGGGCCATTTTGATTACAGGCCAGCAACAATAATATTCTACAGTAATGTTCTCAATGCACAGGTAATGTGCAATGACTCCTGCATGTTTATTTGTTGTGCTTCATGAGAGTCTTAAAGGGCCTCTTAGTGCCGAGATGAAATGAGTTCAGTAGGTGACTCCAAACATTAGTTCTTGTAATGGTTAATCCTGTTAGATTGACAGCAGCTCTTTGGGGTGGAATGGCTCCTCGGCCGCAGGGAACCCGCTATAGCTGTCAACTCACATGTAACTCAACTAAAATTAAAGAACTAAAAGCTTTTGCTGCGGTTCCAGGAGTCACACTTTCTAGAAACAATCCCATTCTACAACTGATTCTGCATGGAGTCAATATGGCCTATTGAAACATTTAACAAATTAATCTAGAGATCAGATATCACATTAGAGCAGTGGTTCTCAATTCCAGTCCTCGCATACCACCGCTCTGCATATTTTGCATGTCTCTCTTATTTAACACACTTGATTCAGATCACCAGCTCATTAGAAGAGAGCTCCACACTGTAAAAAATGATTGTGATTTTAACAGTAAAAGACTGTAAAAATGCTACAGTAAAAACCTGTTAACTGGTTAACAGTAAGTTTCCATACTATATTCAGTGAATAAATGTAATTACATTTAACATAATTTTACAGTAAAATACTGTTAAAAATAAGGTTTTTGGAAGTGAAAAAGTCATTGTATAATTTACAGTGAAAAACTGTATTTCCCAGAATTCCCTGCATGACACTTCATAGTTGATGTTTTTTTGTTGAAATAACATGTTTCTTAGTTTTTTCTTATCAGTTGTTTACATTAGGGTTTAATCTTACATCTAATGTTGTTAAATTAATGTTTATTGCATTATTTCAGAATCATGTGTGTCACCATGATGGGGTTTAGTGTTTATGTGAATGACACTGTGCACCTTCTATATATAAGTATTGCCCTCCTCAGCTCGTAGAAAAGCTCATGCATGAACTGTGTTCCGATTGGTCCCTCCCTACACAGTGTTCACTGCTCCCTACTCCCTGAGCACAGGAAATCCGTTGAAGTTTACTTCACTTTGGAACCATTATTCACGGATTTGCACTGCACCACTGCCTGCAGAGTCTTCACACACAGACGAAACTTACTAGAGAAGTGTGAAGTGTGATAATACAGGGGAGCGTGATGCACAAAGTAACGGGGGGTTAGTTGTAACACAGGTGGTTTGAATATTTATTTTACCATAGTAAATGTTTTTATTATATATATATATATATATATATAATCTACTTTAATATTATTTATATTACTTTAATAAGAATAAAATTATAATAATAATTTAATAAAAATATTAAAATATTTAGTATACAAAATATATAAGAAAAAATAAGAACCTGTACAATGTCAATGAGCACGTATAAGTAAATTTGAATGAAAAGAAATACATATTTTGAAATAACTAATCTTAATTCAATGTTTCACTGATTTTTTTTAATGTTGATAACATAATTTGCAATTAAACAGTTTGTATTACATTAAAAAAGAATGCTAACAGATGCATTTCCACTGGTGGCCTCTGACGTTTGGACCCCACTGACTGTACAAGAGAAACACGGAAAACATTGACATTAATCCTAATTCTGACATGTCCTTCTGCGTCTGTTGATCTACTCTGATAATCTTTCCACAGCAGTTGCGAATAAAGCACCTTTGTTTTAGCAGTGACTGATGCTTCACAGCTCCTAAACATGAGTGTGCTGTCAGTCAGGATTCACACGCGTTTATCTGAAGGCCTGTCCCACCAACTCCAGCTTCAGGTTTCTCTGGCAGCTCTCGCTCAAGCAGCAAAGTGGCTGTTCTTTTTGGTTCAGCTTATCGATGGCTTTGTCCCTCAAATTTCTAGTTATTTGATCAGGCCTGCGCAAAGGCGTCGGGGTAAATGAGGTATTGTTTCCCTTACTTCTCACAGAGCTTTCTGTGCCACAGCAGGCGTAAACCTGGCAAAGCATCAGAAGCAAGAAAGAAGATTCCCTATAAATAGAGAGGTAAGCTCAGCACAATCACAGCTTTATTTTAGGGGCTTCCTCCTACTTTTGAGAAAAAAATAAACTCAACACCTTTCACAGTCTTCATGCATGATTGATCATTTATGAGCTGAAACTGAAGCATACAATCTGAATAAGAAAGATGCTTATATTTTCCCATAGAAAAGTCTTCTGCTTCTCAGATGCTCATCCCGAGAAAAAGATCCCAGTAATGTCATGCATGTCTCAACAATGTCTCAAACCGTTCTCAGATTGTCCAAGACCCCAAAGTGTCCAATAAAAAGCCAGAGATTTCACTGAGCTCAAATATTTCTCATTATATATCCTTCCAAATGATCTGAACTATATATCTATACTTTTACTGAATGTCAAGAAATGTCTTAAGTGTCCGATTTTAGTACAAACATCTAAGACAACGTTGATATTTAAAAGAAAGCATAGGCGAGAATTTGAGTTTCCTGAGTTTTGAAAAAAATATATATTTTTAGTTATTAGAACATAGTCAAACATTTTATGTAAATATTATATAAATTATATTACATAAAGTTAAATATAGATTGCCACATATTCAAACGTTGCCAAATATTCATTCATATATACAGTGGGTACGGAAAGTATTCAGACCCCCTTCAATTTTTCACTCTTTGTTATATTGCAGCCATTTGCTACATTCATATATATATATATATATATATATATATGAATGAATGATATATATATATATACACTTTTAATCCTCAGTAATTTGATAGAATCAAGGGGACTATAACACATTTTACCCTTACAGCCCTTTAAAACTGGAGCAGCATGAAAGATAATAGTGTTATACATGAGAGTATCCTGTCAGCTGCCGTTTCATTAGGTGTAATTGCTCAGCGATTGCTCGGTTTATTAAAGGTGACTGCCATTCGCCGCTGCGGTCAGCAATATGTGACGGAGATGATTGCTGTGTGTGTGTTCGGGAACATGCAGCCCTCCAGCACTGGCCTAATAAAAGAGCTGAAGAGATTGAGCCATTACCATGTCAGACCTCCTACTATTATGACCCATTAAAAGTGCTCAACCCCTGATTCAGACCCATTATATTTATTGAATCTAGAAACTGATTGATGTTGCGCTGGCTGAAACACCTCATACCATGAACACTTGCCCCGGGTGTGCTTAAAATCATCCAGCGATTTCAGTGGTTAGACTAGTTTTAAATCTACACAGGCCTGCATCTCTCTGAATAATGCACAGACAGCCAATGCCAAAAATGAATTTTTAACAGCAGGTCTCAAATGAATAGGTCTGAAAATTATATTTCTTATTTCAACTGACTATACGAGAGTTTAGAAATAGGAATAACTTAACTTACATGAGGTTGACGTCTTCAGAATTACAGTAATTAGATTCTTCTTTGAGCTTTATACATGCTTAGATTCAAATTAAATTATTTTGTTTAAATTATTTGTTTCAAGGGTAGTATATATATTTTTTTACAAACTATTTTTAATTAATTAACCATTTTAATTTTGTATGTATATGTGTGTGAATCTAGTAAAAAATAGTCATAGAAATGGGTTTATCTATAATACACAATACAGGTACTTCACACATATATATATATATATATATAATTCCAGCAAGATGTGAATGCAACATTTTGTAACTGTGTGCTCACTCTAAAGACTAAAGACCACAATATTGGTTTTCAATTTGTTGAAATTTAAAGGCCTGTACTTATCATTATTCATTATTAATGAATCAACATCATAAACATAGGGCTCTACTAGATGGGGCACAAATTCAACGCTACTGCTAACTCCAAAAAACAACATAGATGCATTGATCGCAAGAGAAACTGAAGCAGATCCACTTTACTAAGTCAATGTATGAATTCTAATCTACATGTACTTCACTCCACTACAATGACAACATGCAGATAATGTGCCTTTTGATGGCTTTAGATAAAGCTAATGTGGCTAAACATCAGTGTATTGCACACTCCAGAAAGAGCATGCTAATCACAGTCACACTTCTGCTGCTGTTGACATGTACACAAGCCACCTTCAGTCCCACAACCACCAGAGACACAGAGTCTTTCCTACAATGAGTCAAATTCATGCAGAGCTATTCCTGTTCTTTAAGGACAAACTTAGCTTCGCTCTTCATACAGTTAATATGGATTTTATATTCAGTTAAATTGCCAGTTAAGGATGCAGCATGAGTATCATACTAAAAATACATTTACATACATTTTTTTTTATTTTTATATTATTATATTATTCCTAAAATATAGTATATAAGATGTATAAGAAATATTTAAGATCCTGCACAATGTCAGTAATCAAATTCAAAATTCAAAAAATGAGTCAAAATTAATAATGCAAATCTATTCCTCTTCTATATGGACAAACTCTAACTCAAGCTTTGCTTAATTTTATTTTACAAAATTAATATTTAATAAAGTCAATTATATATATATCATATATTTTACATTTTTAATTGTAACTTTTTAATTTTAACAGATAAAAATTAAAAAACTAAAAATGTATTTATATATTATTAAAATTGATATATTATTATTATATCATTTATAAAATACAGTATATAGATAAGATATATAAGAAACATTTCTGTCACCTTTATGTCACTAAAACATTTTTTTTATATTTTTAAACTTTAAATAAGTTAAAATTTATATGATTTAATTTCATATTATTATCATTTTTTTAATTAGACATACAAATCTATTTCTTTTTTAAATGGAAAAACTCCAACTTAGCTCTGTTTGAAATACAATTAACATGGATTTTAGCTTCTATTGAACCACTAGTTACAGATGCAGCATATTAGAACCCTTGTAAACCCTCATATCAAAGAGAGTGGATTCCACTGAATTGCCTGAATCATTGTAGATTTGCATTCATTTTATATTCAAATTTGGGGCTAGAGGCCCCGGCAATCCAAGCCCTCCAAACAAGCCCGGGCCCGAACCCCTCTAGCGTTTTCCTCCCAAGTCTCCGAGCTGGTAGACGTGCCCTGGCCCACCGTCCTCGGAGACGTGTGGGACAGTGGACCTGCTGGGAACAGACAGACAGGCAGTGCCGACAGTCTTTGGCCTCCCCCACACAGGTCATCCAGCGCTCCATTGATCCATTACTGCAGGCAGCTAACTGCATTTACATAGTGATCAGATAGTGACGCCTCTCTTTGAGTTGCATCAGGGCAGAGGGCAGGGTAATGATGGCTAATAATTACTCCATTTAGTAAAGGAGGGGCAGAGACAACGCTTAAGAATACAGCACTGTTAGATCTGTCAACATGCAGTTGACATTCAATAATAAAGAGTCCACACTGGCTATGAGAGAATGCCGTCACTGTTTTTACAAAATTAATTTCATCTAGTTACCAAAGAAACATTTCTCATTTTTATTAATTTGATATACTAAAATAACTAAAATTGAAATAAAATAAAATAAATAAAAAACTAGGCATGTTTAAAAAATAATAATAATAATAAAAAAGGAAAAGTAAAACTAATAATAATAATAACAATAAAAACTTCTTAAAACGATTCATAAAAACTATAATAATATCTACTAAACATTTTTCTACAATTTTTTTTTTAATTTATATATTTATTTTTTTCAAGCACCAAAAGTTACATTGAACATTATACTTACAATGATTGATTTAATCCAAATTAACTGATCATTTTGTCAATCTACTTATTCATTTTGATTCATATATATATATATATATATATATATATATATATATATATATATATATATATATATATATATATATATATATATATATATATATATATATATATATATATATATATATATATATATATATATATATATATATATGTACAGGTGCATCTCAATAAATTAGAATGTCGTGGAAAAGTTCATTTATTTCAGTAATTCAACTCAAATTGTGAAACTCGTGTATTAAATAAATTCAATGCACACAGACTGAAGTAGTTTAAGTCTTTCCTTAAGTCTCACACCATGGTCATTTAACCAACTTTTGGTGCTTTTGGCAGTGTGGGCAGGTGCCAAATCCTGCTGGAA
>NW_015537960.1:779398-791429 GCF_001515605.1 Sinocyclocheilus anshuiensis
ATATATAGACATGAATGTCATTAAAAACTACTCTCAGGCATAAATGGTCTACCAAACTTAACGAGCTGTTCTCTAACTGGTCTGTGGTTGGAGCTGAAGTTTGAAGAGCTGGATTTCTGACGCTGGCCGGTCCTGTCAGGTAGCTCACAGTAGGGATGAGCCGAGTGAAAAGACTAAAGCGTGTTGTCAATGGTGTCGCTGACCCACAGGATGAATGCTTGATTAGGCTTAACCTGCTGAGAGGCAGCAGGAGTTAAACAACTACAAGACCTTAAAAGATCTCTCCCATGTCAGCCTCAAAGGAACGACAGCACAGCTGGGCATGAATGACACAAGCAAATGTACAGAGAAATCTTACTTGGTAATGTGTTCTGGTCCAAAACATAGTGAACATTATGTAGGAAGATTTTAAGGCAACACAGATGCACTCCCACTGTCTAAAGGTAGGCAGCATAATTTTGCTGCCTTCTAAGAGACCTTGTTTTGGCATCTTACAATGCACTTCAAACAGCAAGTGAAAAAATTCATCCAAGGTGATAGACACATTCTTATTAATATATTGAATTCAGTACCAAAAATATATAATATTTCAATCTCATTAAAAATACTATTTCACACGTAATATATATAATACACATGCAGTATAATATTATTTTACCCCATATCCCATATTATTGTAGTTATCTAAAATGAAAACTATTACAAATTGTTTTTGATATTTGAAATAAAATAAAATATAAATATTACATTTAAAAATTGCCCTGAAAATGAGAAATGTTGCCATAGAAATAAGTTTAAAATAAGCTAAAGCACTAAAATTAAAAACTTAAGAAATTCAACCTAAACAGAAATCATAAAAAAGTGAATAAAAATTACAAAAGCACATAACAAAATAACTAAACGTTAAACTAAAAATAAAAAAAATAAAATAAGAACTAAAATTACTAACCCTCAACAAGAAATGCAATCTAAAAAGAAATAATAAAAAATAAAAACAGGAAAAGAACATAAAATTACTAAAATGAAAACTAAAAATGAAAACTGAAGTACTAAAATTGTTTAAATTAAAACTGAAATTAAAAAGTCATTAAAGCTAAAAAAAATAATAAAATAATATAAATGACAAAGGCACATAACAAATGACTAAACTAAAACATTACCTAAAAATAAAAAATATATAAAAAGTTAATTCAAAGAATTCATAAATACCATAATCGTATATAAATAATACAAAATAACACGGCATAGAACATTCAAATTAGTCATCTATGAGGCTCCAGTTAATTTAGAATGCTCCCTTAGAAGGCAGCTGTATTCAGACAAATTACTACGTTTTGGAACAGAGCAATAGTTTCACAGTATGATGTGAAAGCAATCTAACAAAACAAATCATGATCAGTTATTCTACTCAGAGATGTGCGACAGGGTCGGAAAGAAAGTGTAACCTTATCTTAGTTTATTAGAAACAAGTGGTTCTTTGAAAAACACCAGTAAACTATTATAGGTCCCTTTATGAGGAGCTGCAAATCCAGATCTCTTTAGTTTGGATTGAGACGTCTGTTAGCCGTTTTATGAGGAGTCGTGTTGGTAATCGAACACCGGTTCGTTCTCTAAGACAACAGCTGAGAATGCTGCTCCTCTCTCACTCTTCCTCATCATACATCATCCCTCTCTCTGTCTGAAGGTAAACCTTCACACTCAATACTATCTGAAGCTTCAGTCTGCTGTCTTTCACTCCGGTCTGTGATCTGAGTGTCATCCAGTGCATAACGCTTCTTTCTGGGCTGCTAAAAACAGGCCACTCATCAAAGCTGAGCGTGGCCCATTTGAAGTAAGGGCATGCAAAACATTCATGTGATGAGCTGTCAACATCATCCGTCTCTCTGTCACCGCTCACTCACTCACTCACCCGATATGATGTCAAGGGAATGGAATGTGGCCACATGACAACATCTTGACCAGAATGGCAGGAAATGATGTTGTTTTGTGTACCTAACAACCTTTACAACACATGCAACAGTGACAGAGATGTGCGCACAATGGGTGTATTTAACGCATAGTTTGCATTTAATTGTTCATTTGCATTCACATTTTTATTAATATGTTGCTCTCTTCCACAGTATATGATTGTAAAAGTAACAAAGTAGCTACGTAATACTTTTGGCTATTGCAGATTGTCATGCATGATTTTTAATTTTATTTTTTTTTATTGAAATTTTAACCCCAAGTCAAAAATAAAAAACAAAATCAATTATTTAAAAATCTAAATTTCAAAATAATAATAACATTATTTTATTTCTTAAAAAATAAACTATAAAACATATATCCGCTTTCATTAAAAACATTTGGGGTAATTAAGATTTTTTAATAAATTGTTTAAAATGAATATTTTTATTCAGCAAGGACACATTAATTTGATCAAAAGTGACAGTAAAGACATTTATAATGTTACAAAGTATTTCTATTTTAAATAAACACTGTTCCTTTGAACTTTCTATTAATCAAAGAATCCTGAAAAAATTTTATCACAGTTTACACAAAAATATTGAGCAGCACAACTGTTTTCAAGATTGATAATAATCTGAAATGTTTCATGAGCAGCAAATCAGAATATTAAAATGATTTCTGAAGGATCATGTGACACTGAAGACTGGAGTAATGATGCTGAAAATTCAGCTTTGATCACAGGAATACATTACATTTTAAAATATATTAAAATAGAAAATGGTCGTTTTAAACTGTAAAAATATTTAACAATATTATTGTTTTTACTGTACTTATAATCAAATAATAATGCTATTTTTTACACTACAGTAGAACAATGTGAATGCAAACAGAACTGGGCTCTTTTTTACTTAATTCACTTTTGGTTCCTTTAAACAAGTCTAAAATGTAAAAACACCCTTAACATTTCCATTGTGTTGAGTTTTAAAATCAGTTTATCATCAGATTTGTGTTCTTCCTGAAATTCAGCAAGCCCTTTGATGTTGACCACATGTTTTTTCACCAAATATATAATAACGAGTGTTATGAGGATGAGCAAAGTAATTCACTGAGGGAGTGTGTGTGTGGGGGGGGGGTCACTCTCTCATTTAATGCTCTTTCTTCTCTTCTTTAGACTGATAGCAGATTCCTCTGAAGTCCAGCCCAGGCTTGAAGTGCAGGCTGGATTAGTTCAGAACACAAAGGGTGTGGTGTGGTAGAGGCATGTCTGGCCTCTTTTGAAAGGGTCCCCTCAGCAATGGATCACCTAAGGCTTACACAGGCCGGCAGAGGACACAACACTCTCAGACTGATGCATGGCATTAAGGGAAAGGTTGGGGGTGGAGGTCTTATTCTACCTGCGCTGGAATGCAGTTAAGACAATGAAAACATGACATTTCTGTGTGTCTGTATACCTACTTAACCATATTTTGGGGACAAATTTGTACACAGAGTGAGCTAAACCTGAGAAAATCCTGCCAGAGCTATTTTGTGCGATGTCCTCATTTGTAAAAACGGTATAAAAATAAAGTAAATAAAGATAAAACATTTTTTTTTTTAAATGCTTGTTGTACTGTAATTGTGAATTGGGGAGAAAAGGGAAAAAATTAAACTGTAAAAATTTAATTGTTTTGTTAGGATTAGGTCACAGTATTGATAACTAGCTATATATAAAAACAGCAGAAATCTATGCAGTGTCACCATTTATATAGCTAAGTAAATGTCTGTGATATTTGAAAAGAAAAAAGATGTTTCTATGTGGTTACTAAGGTGTTCTAAGTGTTTTTTAATGCATTGCTATGAGGTTTCTAGGTAATTTATTACTGCATGCACAACTGCAAACAACGACATTCTGGTCCTTGATATGTCCTTCAGTGTAAATTTAAGAGATTTTTCTGCATATTTTATCATGCATACGTTGAAAATTGTAAGTCTGATTACTAGAAAGTTAAAAACATCTTAATGATGAATTTTATTCTTATAAGCACACTGATTTTTGCTTCAGAAGGCATTAATTGATGGACTGGAGTGGTGTGGATTACTTGTGGATTATTGTGATGTTTTTATCAGCTGTTTGGACTCTCATTCTGACGGCACCCATTCACTGCAGAGCATCCATTGGGGAGCAAGTGATGGAATGCTACATTTCTCCAAATCTGTTCAGATGAAGAAACAAACTCATCTGCATCTAGGCCTGAGGGTGAATACATTTTTAGTAAATTTTCATTTTGAGGTGAACTATTCCTTTAATGCATTGACTAATGAAACAAATGAGACTTTACAAAAATGAGTGTTACAAAAAATTAATAAGGTTTGGCTAACTAAATACCTCATGTTGCTAACACAAAATATGGTAAATGATTATAAAATAAATGAGAGTGAACAATTTCTCTCACAACTGTAGAAAAATCAATGCAGACTTTATACTCAACGCAATTAATCAAAAAAAAAAAACTGTATTCCACAGCAAAACGATGAAGAGCTCAGCATGAGGGTGTGAAAATACCTTGAAACTGCATTGCACTGACTTTTTCCACAGCCATTTTTTCATCCAGTCACTGATGCACACAGTATTTCCCAGTAGCCATATATCAGACCCATCACACACCAATATTCCCAACACAGTGGCTGAAACCTCCCTAAATCATTTTGCATGTCAAGCGCCGACAGCTCTGAGAGCTTATACGGGTCTGCCTCTATAAAATGCATCCATATGGAGGCTGCTGGGCCGTTCTCTGGATCTCATGCCATTATCAGCCCATACATTACCTTTTTTATGGGCCCAGTAAGGAGTCTGATGAAACCATACCAGAGTCATGCCAGTAGATGAGCATTATCCTCAGATATCAAATGTATGCTTCATGTTTTTTTACAGAGCGATGTTCCTAGCCGCGTGTTGCGGCCTTAAATATTAAACTTCCTCCAGAGATCTCGCAGCGATATGAGATATTAGCCTCCTAATTCCTGCTGACTGGTACAAGCAGATGCTGAACGTCAGGTTGAATGAAGACAGAATAAGTGTCTGAACTATCATGTTCTCCAGGGCAGACAGGGGCGGTTTTCATATTGAGTGTTCGTTTGGTGATAAAGCTGGGTACTAATGTAGGTAATAGATAGGAAAATTATATATATATATATATATATATATATACACACACTGTGTAAAAATAAATAAATCATATATTTTTTAAATGTTTTGGCTTTTTAAACCATACTGAAGGAGTTCACATATATTTTGGCCAATTAAATAAATACATTTAATATTATTTTTAAATATTGAAAATAGTCATAAAAAAGAATGAGTAGGTGTTTGTAAACATTTGACAGCTAATGCATTTAGTACATTTCATTGACTGACTTCCTATAAATGCAAGTCAACAGGTTTAGTCCAGAATAACCATCTCAAAGTCTTTGTCTTGACCTAGGATATACTTTTTCCCATTCTTGTGTCCCTAACAGGTAAAAGCATCTGTCGGCTAATGGCAATGGTGTTTCACACGTCCCAGAGTGCAACACTATCCTCCAGTTACTCATCAGTTTGGGCTCAATCTGTGAGTCGCTGAGTGACTGCACTTCCCCAGGCCGAGTCTTATCAGTAACATAACTCCTCAAACACTGTTAATCTTTACAAACCCATGTTTAGTACCTGATCTCTGAACTATTTAAGAATTTAAAAGCATAAAGGCACACGAACAATAATGTTTTCAACACCCTACCAGCACTGTATAGATAAATGCATTGATTTGAATGAACTGATGCATGATTTCTGGTGCCACAAACCCCTCACCTTACACAACGTCCTTTTCCCAGGATTCTTGTGCAAGGATTAGGTGTCACATGTCAGTAGAAAGTGATATATCCTCTTCCTGCTCTGGGAAAACAGGATTAGATTAGATTAGATTAGATCAGATTATCAGATTGGATTAGATTAGAATAATCTTTTTCAAACCTTTTGCACTGAAGTCTCAACAGCCCGTGTTACGATGAAGCTCTAGTTTAGTTTGCTGAGTTTAAACCTCCGATTATGGTCTTTCCTCACAGGAGGAGGACTAGAAGAACATCAGCACCCTTTGAGACCCCCACAGAGAGGCAGGCTGGCCAATCCCTGCCCCAGGGCATCCTCACCTCACATACAGGAGCCTGGCACCTGGGAGATGGGAAAGGTGAAAGGTGAGGGCCCCCAGGGGCCCCCGTGATCAGTCTGGACCTTCAGCAATGGGGCAACACATTCAGCATACCTTAAGTGTCCATCTGTGGGGAAAATATTCATGATTTACTACATAACATATTGTGACTACTTGTATTGTCTTTTAAATGCAAGAATAGAAAGAGATCAAACAATCTCAGAAATTATTACATGTACTATTCATTATAGAATATTTCCCCCAAAAATACATAAAATATACTAATATATATATTATATAATAATACATTATATATGCACTATTATATTACTCCAGTTAATATTTCTTAGAGTTTATTTTTGAGTCTATTTGTGCATTGTAGTCTACAAATAGACTATTGCAAAAAAGCAATTGAACATTCCTACAGTTATTGCCAATAGATCTATCTATTTGTCTATGTGTCTGTCTGTCTATCTATCTATCTATCTATGCCCCCAAACTGTTACACTAACTGGGGTATGTTGTCACAGTGGAATCTGCCATTAAAAAGCATATTATAACAAAATGTAAATAATAAAACAACAAAAATATAAAAACATCAAAGCATTAATTTGGCCAACAAATATTGTAATTCATGAATTGTTTTTAAACTGTGACCTACATTTAACACACGTGACAACTTGTTCTAATACAATACAAACCTTCCCGCTAATGTCGACTTTTATTATATAGCTACTTGCAAGACATCTAGCCTGAAAAAATATGACAGCCTATCCGAATTTTAGAATTAAGAATTCGCAAAAAATCATCATAATCTGCCAGTTTTAAATGCTCATTTCACGTTGTTTGATGACACAAATCACAGAATCTGAGGTAAGTGAACCATGTTATTAAGCCTACCTGTACGAACAAGCTGTACAAACTTTCTTCGTGTCACTCACGTTAGCATTAGCGAATTCATATTATTGCTATTTTAGCATCGGCTATCATGAGGAATCGATACCTGATGACGTCGTATCAATCTGTAACACGCCAAGAGAGTTTGTTTGCACAATAATTAATAAAAATGGACAGAAACCAGTGATTATGACAAGGAATAAAAACAAACGGTCAGTTATTTTTCTGCATTCGTACTGTTCTGCTTGTCCATTTATGAGAAATGCGTCAAGACTTGAAGCCTTTTTTTTTTTTTCAAATTGTATGCATTAATAAAATAACTTAAAGGGATAGTTCACCCAAAAATGAAAACTCTGTCATTAATTACTCACCCTCATGTCGTTCCAAACCCACAACACCTTCGTTCATTTTCGGAACACAAATTAAAGGGGTCATATGATGTTGCTAAAAAGAACATTATTTTGTGTATTTGGTGTAATGAAATGTGTTTATGCGGTTTAAGGTTAAAAAAACACATTATTTTCCACATACTGTACATTATTGTTTCTCCTCTATGCCCCGCCTTTCTGAAACGTGTCGATTTAGAGAAAGGAAAAATTGAAATCGCATCATATGACCCTTTTTGATGAAATCCGAGAGCTTTCTGACCCTGCAGAGAGCAACGCAACTGAAACGTTCAAGGCCCAGAAAGGTACCAAGAACATCGTTAAAATAGTCCATGTGACATCAGTGGTTCAACCGTAATTTTATGAAGCTTTGATTATACTTTTTCTGCGCAAAAACAAAAAAACAAAAAGAATGACTTCATTCAACAATTCTTCTCCCCGGAGTTACCATCTACCGCCATTATGGAGAAAAACACATGCGCGTGCTCTCCTCTGCTCGTAAACAAGGCGCAGCGCATATGTGTTCAATGTTAGCAGCATCACGCACATGTAGACTAAACTAAACTAGATTTTGAACATAACTTTTCTTTTTATCATCTTAGGCATTATCATTGATCAGCTGGTCTCATGAGATTGCATGTTCTTCTTACAACAGATATATTCTAACTGAGAATCCATCCTGCAATAGTGGAACAATGTCCTTTGTTAGAATAAAGGCACACGGAGGGAAATGCACTTTGAGTGCTTTCATTTGTTCTGTGTTTTCACTAGAGAGCAGCAGGGTGTCTCTGGTGATGCCAGATCCGTTTGCGTTCCAGCACCGTGGACACGAATCTCCTGTCAGTTCTGCTTTATCCCAGACAACGGAGCCAATTCAGTTGTATTGCAGTTATAGGCCTATGTGTTTATTTTCATGTTCTTTCTTTGATATGGGACCTGAAGTAGACTGACTTTGAAATAAGATCAGAATGAGCAAGAGCCAAAAAAGCCAGAAAAACCAAAGTTTGTGGCATAATCCTCTAAAGTGAACTTCACTCCTAAAAAAAAATCAAGATTCATAGAACAAAAGGTGTTTACAGTCTGATGCCATAGTGGAACCTATATAAAGTCAAAAATTGTGCAGTTTGTTAGAAAGGTGATTTAAAGAGCTTTAAAGAACCCAGAAATGTTCATCTGAAGAACTTAAAATGATTCAATAAGAATCTCTCCAAATATTCAAAGAGCTATTCGACAACTCAAGAACCTTAGAACCACTAGATTTTGTTTTAAAGAGTGAGGATGATGTGAACCTTACAGCATCCCAGCTAACAGGAAACAATCTCAGAATGTCCTGTCAAGGTTCTCTCAAAATTATGAACAAACAATCTTCCAGCAGAACGCTTGTTCGGTTATCTGGACTTCAATAACGTTCTGAAACATCATTTATGCATTGTTCATGGAATGTTTTTCTGAAACATTTTTGGATGTTCTTCTGTGTTTAAATATTAAAGATACAAATTTCAGACCTAAAAGTAACTTTCCCATAACATTTGCAAAATGATCAAATGGAATGCTCCCTTAAAGTTTCCTCTAACATTCACATAACCAAGAAAAACAAATTAAATGTTCTGAGAACATTCAGAAATAATGTTTCCATCACTTACCGGGAACGTTCATGGAACATATTTATGTTAGCTGGGATTTTGATACACCATTAAATAAGCAGTGTAAATAAAAGCTCTCAGACAAACGGACAAACTTTTGAACTCTCCAGATATGAAGCTGTAATGACTTGTCGAAATCGGCTGTATGCAAAGCGACAAGCGGAAAATGTCTCAGTCTACTGTTTTCATGCAGCTCAGCCTGGACATGAATTAATGGTAGAAGGGGAAGTTGAATCTCTAGATAAACCGGTGGATCATATAAGGCTTATTATCTTATAAGATCATATAAGACACCATCACCCAATTGAGTCCGTGCCATTCAACACCAGAGCTTGTACAGTAAATAAACAGGCTGAAAAACTTCCCTGAGATAGAGGACATTGAAGAGTTAAATGTGTCTGGCATTTTGCAGAAAGCAATTAGGAGAGGACACAGCGGGGGCACAGATTAATTCAAACACTCGATTAAACCTGAAATTATTTTGATAAATAATTGTCAACTCAATATGTTTGCTGGAGGTGAGCTGTTATAGGAAAAAGATGGGCGCTGGTTAAATAACCTTGAAATGTAGGGTTTCAAAAAGCCTTTTGTGAACACATCAACAACACATTTTCACTCAAATTTCAAGTGTATTTCGGTGTAAAACTAAACTGTACTTTAGTGCAAAAGCTAATTAAAAGTTGTCAGTAAACTACCTGTTTGATTGCAGCCATCCACAAACAAACAATATATAATTGCCAGCGACTGTAAACAAACTACATAAACATGCAAACATTTCTTAATTGCTGTTAGTCTTGTGCATATATGCGGCTACCCGCTGATCGCGTGGAAACACTGAGATGCACTAGGTGTTTGTGTTTGTTGTGCCATTGAGCAGATAATGGGAAAGCATCATGCATATAAACAGCAAATAAACAGAAACTGATGCTACAGACATTTCAGATATATGCATGTTTATTTACAAATCAAAAACATTCAATTTAAATAATATATCTACATTTGTTCTACAAAAAAAACAACAACAAAAAAAAAAACAGAAGGCACTTGTTATGGTGGCCTAGGAAATAGACATGTGTGGACTTGTTAAGTATCACAGTTTGGTTCAACAATAGCAGAATAAATGTAAATGATGCACTTTGCAAACCCACTTGCTGATGCATCCCAAAACACCAGGCAATCTTAATGAAAATGAAGTGTGCAACTGAGGTGAATGTGTATAGAAATTAAATCTAATGTAAAAACAGACTGTCCATGTACTCACAGAGCACATTAGAGGTTCACAAACTCTAAACTTCTGTTCCGTCCCGGCTGTATATGAGATTATTGACACTGAAATGGTTGGAGAGCGAGTTGATCAAGCCACTGTTGTTATGGGATGCTGAGTAGTAGTTTAGTCTGTTGCTGTTGAGATGGCCCGGTTCTGATGGAGGGGCAATTTCATGTCCTGACATGCTGTGCGTAAAATCCCCCAAGTGTCCAGAACTGACGTCTCTGCTTCTGATCCCGTTGCTGTTTCCAGCCATTATCGAGTTCATGTTACCGATAAAGTTGTTAAAACACGGGCTGTGCTCTGCGGATGGTGAAGGGGACGATTTGGGTTCGCTAGAGGTCGGAGAGTTTTGGAGGCTCTGCGGGGAAGCGCTCATCAGACTCGCCGTGTCCGCCAATCTCAGCGCGTCCTCTGATTTTACAGACAGGTTACTGGTGTTTCCGTCGGCTCTTCTCTTTCTCTTCCTTCTGAAGTTGCCGTTATCGAACATTTTCTCGCAGTTGGGGTCCAAAGTCCAGTAATTTCCTTTCCCTTTAAAGAAACACGGAAAAAAATATGTTAGCATATCACTGAAATCTAATGCGTAATAATTATTCACGCGTAACGAAGTCGAATTTTTTGATTTGTGAATAAAGAACTTTCAAACTTACCAGGGTCGTCCTCATCCCGCGCGACTTTCTTGAAGCAATCGTTCAAGGACAGATTGTGTCTTATGGAGTTCTGCCATCCGGCTTTGCTTTTCTTATAAAAAGGAAAGTTTTCCGCCACATACTGATAAATCTGACTGAGCGTCAGTTTCTTATCCTGCGCGTTCTGAATAGCCATCGCAATCAGCGCTGAATAGGAATAAGGCGGTCTGACCATCTTGAAAAGTTCTTGCTGACTTGAAATGGACAGCCAACTGAGATCTGCGCTTCCGAACCCCGTGGGAGGAGGAAGAAACTGGCGCTGGTTCGACCCAAATCCTGACTGAATGTAAGAGCCTCCGTTCGGGCCTGAGAGATAGGGGGATGAGGTGATACCCGGGCTGTTCATCCACAGGTAAGGGTTGGCTGTGGGTGAGGTGTATTCGCCGAGTCCGTAGCTGGAAGGATGCGCAGGTGGCCTCTGCGCGTGGTGGTGGTGGTGATGGTGGAGGTTCTGTTGGTACATGCTAAAGTTGGTGTCGCAGTACACGGTCATGTCCAGGATGTCCTGCGCGTTGTGGTGCTGGAGAGGACTGGTCTGCTGGCTCGACGGCTGCTGCCCGAACGCGTTCATAATCCGTTCTCCCTCTAGAAACATGAGTTTCACCGATCAGCCCCGCTGAGTGTGCTCGTCTCTGAGGGTTTACTCGAGAGTGCCCGAGTGCGCGTCAGGGGAGGGGTATTTAACCTGTCCGGCGAGCATGAGGTGAATGAACTGCTGCTTGGCAACCCCTCCCACAGTCACACTTCTCCTCAGTTAACTTCATCCAATATGCGTCGATCTGCCGTCGAGATCATTCATGTGATAAGCATTTGAGGTTCATGCTGAACCAAAAAAAAAAAAAAACCCTGTTTAACTAAAGATTAAAACCATGGATACTTATAAATAAAAAATATTTAAATAAAAAAGAATGTTATAGATGAGCGGCTAGTGGTCAAACTTTGAATGTCTCAATGTAGGTTCATTTTTAAAAGTTTATGTGTAGATACAAACCTTAAAGTCTTGACTACAAAAAAAAAAAATGCAAAAAAAAAAAAAAAA
>NW_015537960.1:794377-799574 GCF_001515605.1 Sinocyclocheilus anshuiensis
AAAGGTTGTATTACAAAAAAAAAAAACGAAAAAAAAAAAAAAAAAAACACCTACTGAACGTTTTCACTGTTAATGCCCGGAGGGGGGACAATATACAGTTCGTACGATAGCGGGGCATGTTGTCACATTGTAATGGGTTAGTTGTTAACGTTGGAATCTGCAATTAGAATAACAGGTTGTTAGCAGAATATAAGTAAAATAGTTATAAAACGAAAAACAATTCACGAAACATCAAAAATGTAAAACGTAAATCATAGAACCATTGTTTAAAAAAAAATGTAATAAATTGCATTCATTTTAAAACGACTTGTCACGACCCTACATTTATTTATTTTAAGTAAAACCTGCTTTCACTATTGACTGAATGTATGCTCAGTGTGGTTTTATTGTGTTCCCTATCCAGCAGCTATAACACAAATTCGGGAATTCACTTTTGGATCACAACGTTATTCTAATTTGAGACGATTGAATTCGATCATTGAAACCAACATATAAAACAACTGCTAGAGAAAATAAGCATTTGTGTAACTGGACATTTGACTCAAAATCTCATAACTGATGACAACCTTCTCCCCTATATGTGGTCATGTTTTTGGTGGAAATTATGGTGTTTATCAATGAAATGAGACGTTTAGTTTGGACAGAAGGTATGCTAATTATGTTATCATCACTTAACATGAAATTAGTCTAACTGGACGAAACTCCCCCACCCCCACCATATGTAAATGTACGGTAAATCTTAGGCTGTCACGCGAACTCAGTGAAGTTTCGCTTAAATTAAATAGAAACTCAAAATAAACAGAAGTGGGCAGTTTTGGTAAAGGCGTTCAGTTATTCAGCTTTTGCATGAATACATTAGGCTACATACTGTATCATGATTTATACCCTTTGCTTCTTTTCCAATATTTATTTATTTATTTTACATTTTCGAAAATGCACAGCACAGGACATTCATCTGACGAGAACATAAAAAAACTAACAAACAAACATGTAGAAAAATAATCTATTATGGTCTACTCGGGAAATATTTGTCTCACTATAACTATTGTAATTTAATTATAGTCATAAATATATACATATAGTCTGGTGAATATAATTAATGTAAAACATGCATAATTATTAAAGATGTTTATATATTAAAAAAAAAAATTTATTAAAAGACTTTTAAAAAAGTATTTTATCTTGTTTAGTCTTTGTTAACTATACACCTAGTTGAAGAGTAAACAAACATTTAGGATAAAAATAAAATACCTGAACAAAATGATGGCGATGCTATTATTAGCTTACATCATGTGCATGTCATTCACATTGTGATAAAGCTGATCAATGTCTTTTACGGGCCTGGTGACGGTGCACAGAGATGCTTCTATATCGCCACCTTCTGGAGGACATGAACATTTCAACTGTGTAAAATAGTGACATGCTGTCACAATAAAAATACAAGATGTAAAAAAATTACAGAAAATTACAGAAGACAAGCAAACCCTAAAACGCCCTTTGTCATCTTTTTTCACCTTTTAATCTTTCCAGTTTAAAATGCAAGCTGTTTGGTTGGTGCCAGGAAGCGTCTTATGCAGTGACCTGGAAAAAAAAAGAAACAAAAGTAAATTCTATACATTTTATCCAAAATAAACAACACATAGGAAAAAATAATGCAAAAAAAGGGAGGCATCATAATTTACATGTATTAACAAGATGTTTTTTTTTTTATTTTCAGCCCTTTATAGGAACATAAAAGGGAATTACTCAGAAAACATCACATGGAGCACATGGTTTGGGACAGCCATGAGATGCAGCCATTACAGAAACGTCTGGGACCCGGGGCATACATCACATGAAGCAGAGCATCTAGGACAGCCATGAGAAGAACATCTGAGACATGAAACTCTCTGAGTTGCCATTGCTAGAACCTCTGGGACCCAGTTGACTTTGCAGGGACCTCACTGTCCCTGGAGCTTGAAGACCAGGTAGACACTACAGGAAGTTCTGGTACCAGAGCAGCAAGACTGGGAAACCTGGAGCCCCGTAGAAGGAACCTCTGGGACATCAAAGTTTGAACTTGTGGATAGCCATGAGAGGAACCAGGGCAGTGGAGCTCTGAGACGAGGACGCCCATTACATGCCTTTAAGCTGGCCATGGCAGGAACCTCTGGTGAGCCTTTTTTTTTTTTTTTTTTAAATAAAGATCTTACCTTTAGACCATCCAGGCTCTGAGAAAAAACTATACACATATATACACATCCCCAAGCAAGCAGTACCGCGAGATGCAAGTACTGCTGCTTCAGGCCATGGCGCAAGACGCAACCATGGCCTGCCGGCCCCGCAAGACGCAGAGGCTTCACGGAGGGATGGACAGTCTTCCTGCTAGCCCGCAAGACGCAAAGCTGACGGGACTGGAGAAATGTCTGGGGTCGAAGCTCCTTTTCGCCACGACTTATATGGAGACCTGAAACAACACACCAAACAAAACATTAGCCTAAATACATTACACTACAAAAGCAAATGTGGCTGATCTCAGGCTCAGTACCTGAAACCAGTCGTGGTGAAGGATCTTCCCCAGACCGAGCCGCCGCTTAGGTTTATTCTGCAGGAGGCTACAGATCAAACGGCAGCAGTCTGTGCAGAAACATGGAAGCGACATCTCATTATGACCTGACGCCTTTACATCTGCACTATTCAGTTGTGAGTTCAAATCTGGAAGAGCATTTATATGATAATTGGAATCAGACTTCTTTTTATGTGATGAAGAGCTCACCCTTTGACAGTCCAGACTCTGACCAAAGGTTTAGTTCGGTCTTGTGCAGGTCATCGCCAGTTGGAAAATGGCCGCACAGCATCGTGAACAAGACGACCCCAAGAGACCACGACATTGCAGACTTTGCATGGTACTTGCCCTTGACCCTGTACTCAGGAGGGTAGTACTCCATGGTGCCTGAAGGAAAGAGATTTCATCTCGTATACAAGTTTGCATTACCAAAGCATTTCCTCTGTCAGCTTTGAGGGATAATACATACCATACAATGTCGTGTAGGCGGACTTTCTCATGAGGTCTCCACACCCAAAGTCAATCAACTTGACTTGCAGGGTGTCCTTGCTCACGATGAAGTTTTCCAACTTTATGTCGCCATAGAATACGCCACGGCAACAACACGTGCGAGCCGCCTGCGTTGCCTGCCGCATGATGTGCCGAACTAAACCTTCATCGAGCCTGCCTCCGTGGCCCTCCAAGAAACTAACTAAGTTCTCGCAGGGCGACGGACACTCGAGGACCATGACATAGTTGTCCCGATGGTCCTGCCAGTCCAGCAGCTTTATAATCCCTGGCTCGCTGGGTCCCTTGTTGGCCAGGAGTGTAAGGGCGATCTCCACAGGCAGAGGGTTTGGATGATCAGGCTAGAAGATGGACAGTTTTAAAATGGTTTGTTTACTGAAAAACCATTTATAGTCTGCGATTAAAGTTCATCTGAGATGTTTTAAATGAAAATAGTGAGTGAGATGCCTTACAATAGTTAGATCTTCCATGTCGTGTGTCTTCATGACGTCTTTCACTGCCACCTGATCAACAAAACAAAAGTAAAACAGTTCACATGTGTGTAGAGGTCATACAATTCCACTCATTAAACCTGAAGACTGTGGACAGGATGTGAAAAGGATGAGGAAAAAAACAGTTGCATAAGTTCTCATTTATTTGTACTCACCTTAAGGCCATCCTCCACACGACTCGCTTCATGAACGACGCCAAACCCGCCTACCCCCAGTCGATCACCGAGCTCATAGCGGCACATAATGTCATCTATTAAAAGAGAAATAATTGCATTTGACACTTTTTATGTGGTTATTTTCAAGGGGACATTAAATAGTCTGGGTGAGGGAAAGCACAAAGGAGAAAAAAAAATTAAATTCAAAATAATTAAGATTTCAAATTTAAGGAAATAACATTGGAGACTAATATTTTATTATCATATCTTAACTTTAATAAGGATTTTTTGTTGTTGTTTCTGAAAATCATCCTAAGGACAGTATTTATTTAATAATTACTTATGCAATTAATGGATACTCATATCAAGGTTAAAATTCTTTTTTTGTCACACAGTCATATCATTTACCATCAGCGCTGCTGGCTGGCGATGGTGACTCAATAAGCTGCACCTCAGTCTGACCCGGGCGGATCATCTTGAGGTGTTTTCTGGCAGCTTTGAGGAAAGAGGGCAGCCTCCAGAACCTCTTTCCCCTCTTCTTCTTCTCCTCCTCCTCCTCCTCCTCCTCACCCCATGCCTCCCTCTGCTCCTCCTCCCTCCTCTGGGCGTCTCCCTCACCGGCATCGACAGGCGGCTCATCGCGCAGATGTAGGTATTGCTCCGCCGCCTTGTCGGTGTCGGGTGTTGGGGGTGTACTGGGATGGTGATCGTACACCGCGCCATCATTCACCGGAATAACTCGAGAAATTCGCTGTCCCATTACACTGATAACCGCTAACAACTCTTGTCTTCGACCACTACTACAAACCCACAAAATGTTTCACGTAATTCCATTGCTTTATATACCGCGCGCGCCAACATTCAAAACTTTTAAATGCGCTCTATGGCGTCATAATAATTGATACCGCACTGTCGTAATGATAATGACTTCGGATATGTAAATTACAGTACATACAAATAAGACAAAGATAATTAGTTGAATAAACCTAAACGACAATATATATCAGTCATTCTTGAGACGTGGGACAAAACAGGTCCAGCAAGGGTAACTGCTATTAGCTTTAAAAATTAAAAATATTTTCAATTTTAAATGTCATGAGGGATTAATAATAGAATGTATTTAACACAATTATCACCTTCAATTTAATTTTCTCATTATTATACCAAATCTGTGTTTCTTAATGTCCTCTCACTACGTCTAAAACAGTGTGTCCACAGAGAAGGGTTCAATCATTCATATGCAATAAAATGGATAAAAATGTTTTTTTAATGATGAAAAAGAGCTTGTTTTATCAAAAGCAACACTTAATAATATCTCCTATCAAATCAAAGTTGTTTTTTTTAATGACACATGCATGTTTCATAAGATTTTAAAGTTGCGTCCCCACTTTTTGTCAACACCGTCAGACATTCAATAAAATGTAATAAAATCAGGGAATATCAGGGGCAGCTGTCACTCTAAAGGACCCCCTTGCCACAGTTCACCTCTGCAGAGTACA
>NW_015537960.1:799756-808940 GCF_001515605.1 Sinocyclocheilus anshuiensis
GAATAGTTTGTAAAGAACTTAACTATTAACTAATTGTACAACTATTGTATAATAGTGTTTTTGTATAATATTTTTATAGAATTTATCAAATTTACCACAAAAGTCAAATTTGATCTTAAAAGTTATATTCAACAAATGTTCAATGCTTCATTTATAAACTCTGTAGCTGTCAATGCCATACTTTTCTGCATTTTTTTCTTACATGCATGTTACTTTTGACTGTTTTCTCTTGTTTTAAATAAATATTTACTTTTTGATAGCCATTCTGTGTGTGTAAAATTATTTTAAAATGAACAAGATTTGTAGGTTTAATGTCTAGCTCGATTTGGGTTCATTTTAGCCTAGCAGTGTAGTAATTTTAAACCATAAAAAAGCAACCCAGCATGCTGGGTCAAACATAATAACCCAACTAGTTGGGTTAAAACAACCCAGCGCTGGGTTCGTCCCTTTTTGACCCAGCGCTGGGTTGCCAAAATAACCCAAATTGGGTTGTTTTTAACCCAGCCGTTTTTAGAGTGTATCTTTTTGAATTAAATCAGTGCTGAAAAACTTAAAATATCCAAACCTAAAACTATTGATGGAATGATGGGTCTCATGAAAAAAAAATTAAAAATATATATATATATATATATATATATGTATGTATGCATGTAGGCCTATGTATGTAAAATTCCATATTATATTTAATAAAAAAATATTCGAATTATTATTTATTTTTCTCACCCAAAGGACAAATAATGCTTTTAAACAGTGTTTGAATTGTGTCAAAGCTCTTGGGGGGTCCCCCAAACCAGACCCCCCCTCCCACGCCCCCTTCAAAAAAAAAAAAAAATAAAAATAAAACCTTATATAGCCTAAATATGATTCATATTTTTTGTCTTGTCCTCTTTATCGTTGAGAAAACCTAGATAAAAGTTTATTTTACGATGATCAGTGAATTAGGTGTACGAACAATCACTAAGCAAAGAAGAATTAAATATCTAGCCTAGGGGTGTGCCATATTGACAAAAAATGATATCTCAATATTTTCTGGGATTTTATCAATAACGATAATCAGACAATATTTTGCTGAGTGAGTTGCGCTGCAGGACTGCCATGGACAGCTGACTCTGTGTGGTGGTCAGTTCACAGCAGTGACAAAAAATGTATCTTTTCCAACAAGTTTAAAATTATTTTTACCCTTTATGGGCATTTTTACCTTTGTAAAGCCATATTTTTTTCTTTGTCAAATTGTGTCAAACTGTGTCAAATTCTTAGGCTACATTTAATCAATAAAGTCAGTTACAATAATACGACATTTGGGGCTGTTACCAAACAAATACCAACAAAATTAATTTTTGCAATGCAGAGGAAACACAGAAGCTGCATCTGAAGTGGCATTTAGATGCATATACACACTGTTTAATGCAAGACATGGATGCATTTAACCTGCAGTTACAAATGCATAAATAATGTTTTGATAGTTTAATCCTAAAACATTAATACTGATATTTGAAATTGTTTTAAAAAAATGAAAAGGTTATTTTAATGTGAAATTCAAACCGCCAGTAGGTGGCAGCAAGTCACTGTTAATAAGTGAGTTATTGCAATTGAACCGAATCATTTAAAGGGTTGATTCATTCAGGAACGAAACACCAGACGCTGTTTTGGCTGTGGCTTTGTTTGGACCAATTTTTGTTGGCAAAATAGAGCAAAAGTAGGCAATATGGTGTCTAAAACGTAAGTCTCTTAATATTAACTAATTGTTTATTGAACTGTTGTATAAAATCAATATGACGTGTGATATTTTTTTGCGAATAAAATGTCACTCTTCATGTGATAATGATTAAAGCTGCAGTCCGTAACTTTTTTTGGTTAAAAATGAGCCGAAATCAATATAAGAGCAAGTACATAACCAGCCAGTGATCAAAACTATCACCTTACTTTAGCCCGATTCACAATGGTTAGCTTATAATAATGTTTTCTAATTTGAGTGGTACGGGTAGGTTTTCGCAGGAAATTCGAGCATGCCGCTGCATTGTTACGTCACGTCTGTAAACATAAAGAAGTTGTCCCGGCTACTAGGCTATTGCATGTGAGGATCCTGCAGGTGGCGGATCGTTTATAGCCTTTTCTCACAGCAGCCAGAATAATGAAATGTATCATTTTGATGGCGAATTGTAATCCATAAAGGATTATGTGTTTATGAAACACATGTGAAGGAAATTAAATTATATTCCAGTTATAAATGTGCTTCTGATTACAGATAGCCTACAAATATTTTTATTTTAAAGAAAACCAGTTCGAAGGGAGCATAATTTGCTTTTTGGGTTAAAAGAATTTCTTAATATTAAATTAGAAGAATATGCCAATTAGATTAGACTGTGCAGAAATTGAAATCTACTCGCTTATACACACTATACTCATAGTCACCAATGTCATGCAGTGAAAGAACACACTCTAAATGAGAACAGTCAGTCTAGCTAGTGTTTAAACACTCATAACTCCTCTTATAACCAATGAAGCTGTCCACACTCGGTATGATAAATTAATATCTAACTTAGATCGTTCGTACATCTGCACTTTGTTGCTTATGATGAGGAAATTCGCGAGTTTCAGTCTGAACAAAACTCTTGGGGTTTCAGCGATGACTGATCTGAACGCCTCTGATTGGCTAATGCATTCCTAAACCCAACAGAATCGTGTGTGATTGATTATAATGAGCAACGCTGTAAAAACGCGTAAAAACAAAATATGATGTAACGTGAGCAGGTTTAAATTTAATACAGCAATCAAACTTCATTTTAGGTATTATAGTTTATATATAGAGGTAAAGAAAAAACGGTTCTTAAGTTGTCATGACTACCTGTAATTAAAGTCTAGCATAACGTGAAAAAAATGAATGTATAAAAATGTAAATGTATGTATTTTTAAATGAAGTAAGGTAAATTGTAAACATTATGCTAAAAGATTAACTAAAATAATAAAATATTGAAAAATATAAAATATATAAAGATTTATTTAAAAAAAAATATATATATATATTACATGAACGCATGAAATAGGGTAAGAACAGGAGGACATTATGTAATCTTATGTGTTTCTAAAGTCTGACCAGCAGATGGAGACATGACTTTATAATGATCTTTGATACGGAAATCTCACTGTGATATGATATCTATCGATTAGGTTGAGACAGTGACACTTTCTCCGTCACTGTAATAAAAGTACAGATATATGGGGAAATATTTAAACAAATTGAGATCTCACCACCAACCTAAAACCTTGACATGAGCACGGAAATAAAATGCTTCTACATGCTTGTTTACATTGTAACTTAAAAACGAGGTGTATTTGAGTGTAGGTAGTGTTTTAATAAAAAAAACAAAAAAAAAACAAGACATATCGTGTGATTCAATTTACCCAACAGACCACTCAGCATGTACTGAAACAGCCTCATATGTGGGCTTTTTTATGTGTACAGTAGGCCTATTAACACTGGCAATGTCACTCTTGAGCCATGTCAGCGATTTCTGAATTAAAAAAGGCCTGTGTGTAATCAGATAATAGTTTAAACAGTTCAAGTTTAAACTGAGCCCATAATATTACCACTAGAAGATAAAGAATCTCCTTTCCTAATCTAATAAAATCACAAACAATTGGTTGTATTGCAAAGTTTTAGCATTTCATGTACACTGACGAAAAAAAATTGGTGTAGAAACAAATTTCACTCAGAAGTTACTAGAAAATTTCACAACTAATTATAAAGAAACAGCCAGTAACTGAATTAAGTATGGAATTTTGAAGTAAAAATACTGGAATAGTAAAGTGTAAGTATCTCACTAACTCTCAATATGCGTCTGTCTCCTCATGGTGAGAACATATACATTATATTTTATATTGATTAAATTCACATTATAGACATTTTTAATTTAGTTACCACACACCTCAGGATGTAACATCAACCTTTTCCGAGGAGAAAATTCAAAGCTAAAGCTAAATAGCAAAATGCTTCACTGTATAACAGCTAAACTGCTTCTTGCTTCAATATCTCATCAAGAAAGGTTGATATTACAGTAAATATTATAATTTTCTAGCGAATGGAGCCATAGAGGAAGAACAGGTTTACTTCAATTATTCATATACTCTAGGTTATCTAGGTTAAACTCCTGCTACACGTCATTTGCATTTGAGAACACATGAATGTTCGCCCTCCTGTAGAGTGACATTCCTGTAGACGCCGGTTTTCACATGTACAATCTGTTTTTTTTTTGTTGTTTTTTTTGTTGTTTTCTTGCTTCCCTGTAAGTTAAGATTTTAATGGTAGGTATATTTGAAGAAAGAGATTTAATGAACAGGTCTCTGTTCGAATTTCTTTCCTTGTATGAGGCTGATATTACGGCTGAGTCTTTTGCACCCTTCTTAAGTTCAGTTTGACGCTGTTTGGCAGACCGTACTTGATCAGCTCCTGTTGTAGCTAAAATAAAGATGGACAGAAAGATCAGAATGTCTATTAGCACCATAATTTGCATAACAACATACTATGTTCTGTAGCAAATGCAGCTTACTTTCTCTAAAACAGTCTCAATGTTTGCACTCTCTCTTAGGTCTGAAAATGAAGTAACTCTCATTTGAACTCCTATGATATTGTCTAAGAGAAACAATGCACACATAAACAATATGTTTAATTAACCACAGGAATAGTTTACTCAAAAATGACAGTTTGCTTACAATTTACTCACCCTCAGGCCATCCAAGGTGTAGATGAATTTGTTTTCATTGGAACAGATTTGGAGAAATGTAGCATTCCATCACTTGCTCACCAATGGCTCCTCTGCAGTGAATGGGTGCCGTCAGAATGAGATTCCAAACAGCTGATAAAAACATCACAATAATCCACACCACTCCAGTCCATCAGTTAACATCTTGTAAAGCGAAAAGTTGCATGTTTGTAAGAAACAAATCCATCATTATGCTGTGTTTTAACTTCAAACCATTGCTTCTGGTTAGTCTTCAAAGTCCTCCATCCAAAATATTGCTTTCTCCAATTAAAAAAGTAATCTTGATTGAATCAGAAGAGAAATATGCACAGATCAAGCACTTTTTGGAACCGTTCAGAAGCAACAGTGTAAAGTTAAAACACCTTAATGATGGATTTGTTTCTCACAAACGCGCAGCTTTTCACTTCACAAGACCTTATTTGATGTACTGGAGTGGTGTGGATTATTGTGATGTTTTTATCAGCTGTTTGGACTCTCATTCTGACGGCACCCATTCACTGCAGAGCAAGGTGAGCAAGTGATGGAATGCTACATTTCTCCAAATTTGATGAAGAAACAAACTCATCTACATCTTGTATGGCCTGAGGGTGAAACTATTAAAACTTGTTTGTTTGCTTGTTTCTGGGTACATTTGGCATCTGGTTGCATTGTAGCATTTGGCAGACGTTTTTATACAACGGAATTCAAGATATAAATTCTTGCAGTAACATGCATGTTCTCTGGAAACTGAACCAGTGACTTTGGCATTGTAGTGCATGCTGAGGAACAGGAACCTTGTTATTATGCCACACCTAACTACAAATTAATTGTGTACCTTGTAGATTGTTTTGATCTGGTCCACCATCCACCCTGAAGGCCCATCGGCCTGGAACATTGACATTGGTGGAGTTCTTGAGGTTTGGAGTAAAGCTCCCATTGTCTGACCCCGGAATCTTAAAGTAGGCTGTGGAGTTTATTGTGTCATAACCAGCCTGTACAAACAAGGAAAACACAAATTATTGTGAGAAATTATCAAGTTATATTTGTTCCACTGATACAGAAGTCTTGTCTTACCTGCACAATATTATATGCCACAGCACAGTCACCATAATTCATGAGAATAAAAGACAAATCACTGCCCGAAATCAAAACCACTTGAAACGAAGTTTCCTGCAAAGTTGGGGAACATTGATTGTCATGCATCTCTGGAAATATCACATTTGTAACCTTGAGCCTGGAGGAGTTATGACAAACTAACTCACCGTACCAGTGTGGTAAAAGTATGCAACTCTATCCCAAGTTGCAACAAGGACCCAAATAGCCGTGAAGCTCAGACCAGGGAAGTACTGGTTTATATCCCGAGTGGCACGAGTGAGAACACTCCCGGTTGAGTACTGCTGATATGAGATGATGCCATTCATACTGACGTCAACGTCGGTCCAGAGGGGAGCAATGATGTCTTCGCTTCCATTGATGGGAAAGTAATGAGAAATAAACTGTGATGAAGACTGGTTGAATGTAAGTTGTCCGTTATTGTTAACCTAGGTAATAAAAGATATTAGTTGTCCATGCCACATTTGAATCATTCACCATTTGTATTAACAGAACTAGATTCTCACAAATGTCCTGTTGTACGTGCGCCCGAAGAACACAAAAGGACTCCACAGGTTGATAAGCGTGGAGTTTTCATCCTCAACGGCAATATTAACAGTGTCTCCTGCCACTGAGCCGAATGGATAGAATATCACCGGCGCTGCAAGTAAAAATGGACATTTTTCAAGCTTCAAACAGTTCATTTTGACTTAAATGTTCTAGTTCTAAGGTCAATAATTACCTGTCTGTGCCTCTGTTACCCTGCCTGTTGAAGAAAAAGATTACATTTGAATACGATTCCATATAGAAAGTATAATGTCTTTGCCATATAATGAAGGACATTATTCAAATGGATGTTAAAACTCACTCAGTGACAGGACTGATAAGAACACCAGCAGATAATGTGAAACTGGAGACATTCTCACAATAAATATTTGGATGAGGTCAGAGATACCAGAATGCCACTGCTATAAATTCATACAGAGCAACTAGAACACAAGCAAGCACAAGAGAACAAAGCCATCTTAATACTTATTTTGATTTAAAAGTTATACGAACACTTGTCTCTTCAGATTAAAAAAGACAATATCATATTACAGGGTTCCTACACATTTTTCATTTCAAAATCTCATACTTTTCCAGATTCAAATGTCCAAACCTCTCAGTAGATTTTCAGACCATGTTTAATATAAATGGTCCATAAAGTATTATTTTCAGCTTTATATTTGGTAGATACTGTAGTAGTCATCTGTAAATATTTTTATTTTCTAAGGTTCTTTTTTCATTGATTTTCTCTAAGTGACAACACAGAGCACATAAAAAAAGAAAACAGACTTTTGCATGTACACAAGATACTTTTTTGTGCCCTCGAGGAAATATTCAAATGCACACTGGAATTTTTAGCATGCTTACAAATTAAAATGTTTTGTTTTATATATAACCTATTTCATTTGTGTGTCACTGCCACAATTGATGTTTTATTAACAAGGTTCGGGAGGAGCATGTTCAGATAATCAATCAATTCAGCACAGGTGGAGCTCGTCTAGATAATCAACTTAACCAGCACGATACGTATATATATATATATATATATATACACACACACAGCCAACTCACCTCTGTCTCACGACAGTTTTCCGGCATCCCTCCTCCACCCCAACTCCTCATTTTTAACTATTCTCATCCCAGACAGGGATGGGGGTTCTCTAGGTTCGGGCTATATTCCGGGCTCGGAGCCCTCCCTCAGGACAGCATGCCAAATATACTTACTATTTGCTCAGTCCGATTAAGTGTGGACTCGTGAATCTTACTAATAAAATTGCACATTAATTAATAGAGATCTACTTGCTCAAAATTTGGCTTTCCTTAGGGTAGTACCTCTAATATCAAGGCCTAATGTCCAATTTAACACATCCCATATGGTAACGGAGAAACCGTAACACGAAATGGGCTGATGGCACAATACAGCTGTGTGCATTGTCCTATTTGCCAAGGTTCAAGGGTCTATAAAAAAAGACTGATACTGTTAAAAAAAAGTGTTCAAATGTTTTTTTGTTAGGGCAGTACATCACATTTTTAAGGCCTTAGGTCTGCTTTAGCATGCCAAGAAACCACACTGCAAAATGGGTTGATGGTGCAATAGGTAGCTCAGTGTGCATTGTCCTATATTTAAAGGTTTCTCATGCGCACATGAAAGTTTGTTTATTTTTTTATTTTTGCAAAGTTCCTTTTAGAAGCTATTTAATACGGTGCTAAGAATATTGTTTGAAGAAACCAAAAATGCTGCATTTTTGCATAATGAAACCGTGCACCTTGAAAAGTCACTAAACAGCTGCCATGAAAACACTTCTTGTATGATATATTTATTTTCATTAAATTCTTAATTTTCTATTACAGAAATCTAAATGGGGCAAAAGTCTGGAAATTCAAATATTTTTCCATGCTCTGCTTTCTTTTTTTCATACGTTTCAAGACCTGGAAATTACTCAAATCAGATTTCCATACTTTTCCAAACCGTGTAGGAACCCTGATATACATATCATCAGAAAATAAGTTATCAAAACAAACCATATAGACAAAAAGCTAGATAGTACTTACTTCAGACGGCTTCATATGGAGTACGTTCTTGCACTTGCTGTAGGTTAAAATCTGGCCCTAATTATCATAGCACCAAAGGGAGGGACATGTTCAGGGAATGCATGTCAAATGCATTCGGGCGAACAACAACTGAACTTTTCACAATACTCACAAAACTCAATGTTCAAGTTAAACAACAAGAGTCTCCATTGACTTCTATTTTGTTTGTTTTGTTTTTCTTTTGTCAAGAGCTCATCCCATTAAAATTGTGTCTGGGTGAATTCCTTGTGCTAGATTAAATCAAGAAACCATAAAGATCATGCTGTAATTTGCAAAGAAAAACAGTCTTATGCACTCTTGCACAATGTAACTGCTGTAGGAGAATTTTGTTGATGTATGAAACAGTCTTTCTTGCTCACCAGCGGATCCTCTGCAGTAAATGGGTGTCATAAGAATGAGAGTCCACATGATTCCAGTCCATCAATTAACATCTTGTGAAGTGAAAAGTTGCAAATAAATCCATCATTAAGACATCTTAAAGGGGTCATATGATGTTGCTAAAAAAGAACATTATTTTGTGTATTTGGTGTAGCGAATCAGCTCATGGGGAAATATGAATAAACACGCATATTTTGGTTACACAGTTCATTTAAACGCCTCTGGTTTGTAAAAATAGTAAATACCATTATGTCCTCGTGTTTTTTTACAGTAATAAAAGTTATAGGAGCATTAAATAGTTAACAAAGAAATCATTTTGAACAAAATTCATTCTAATG
>NW_015537960.1:808958-835716 GCF_001515605.1 Sinocyclocheilus anshuiensis
CTTTAGTCTTTGCAACTTTAGGGATCTTATCTATTCACGAACAGCTTGTAACACTCCAAAGAGAAAGATAAACTTGAAATCGCATCGTATGACCCCTTTAACTTTAAACAGTTGCTTCTGGCCAAAATACGAGTCCACAATAACGATTCCTCCTGATTCAGATGAGATGACTTTTTCACTGAAGAAAGCAATATTATGAATAGAGGACTCATGTTTTAGCCGGAAGCAACGGTTTGAAGTTAAAAACACCTTGATGGATTTTTTTTCTTAAAAACATGCAGCATTTTGCTTCACAAGACATTAACCGATGGACTGGAGTGGTGTGGATTACCTGTGGATTATTGTGATGTTTTTATCAGCTGTTTGGACTCTCATTCTGACGGCACCCATTCACTGTAGAGGATCCATTGGTGAGCAAGTTATGCAATGCTAAATTTCTCCAAATCTGTTCTGATGACATCTGAGTACATTTTCATTTCTGGGTGAACTATTCCTTTAAAGTCGAGTGGATTTTAATTGGCTGTCATTGCTTTTTGTTGTTCAACAGCTGGAAAAAAAAAGCATTTGTTATGCCAAGCCAAATCAAGTTTCTTCACGTGTTCTACTACACAAACACACAGGTAAATGTTCTCAAAACTCTTCACTGTCACAAATGGTCTCATATCCTGTCCTATATATAATATATATATAGCATGCAGCAAGATATACAGACAAATGTACCAAGTAATATGTTCTGTATGAAAATACTTCACTACTGATTACATTTTTATTAAGCCTGTCTCATGAACCCAAGTGTAAATATCTTGGAGTGTTGGAGCGTATCATTTATGAGTGATAATAAAAGCAGTTTTGAACATGACAGCAGAACTTTGAAAAAGAAAGGAGAAAAAGCTTCCTGTATTGTTTGTAATTGACGTCAAAGGCTGGGCATTAGATCAAACTCTACACTATTTTGGCGTCAAACCATCTTTAACTTAGCAGAAGAAAGACAAATTAAACAGGTGCCAACATAAACAGGTTGTATGACATGCATTCATCCTCAAAAACTATAAACAAAACTTTAAAATTATGACCCAGACTACATTAAATATGAGGGGTTTGCATGTTATGTTGCCATCTGTGCAAAACCAGCTGAAAACTGCTGTACTAAAGTACTGGTAACATCATTTTCAGCGTAAGTAGATTGCGTCAAGGAATTTTGGATGAGTAATGCTTCTAGTAAATGGAGAAGTAGATGAAGAACAGGTTTAATTTCATTGTTCACATACTACAGATCAGTTTGATTAGATAAAACCCCTGAATTAATTATTATTCAAGCTAAATGAACATGGTATATACTTCATTTTATACATCATTTAATTATTTGTGCTGAATCATGTTTGTGCATCAGTGATTAATGTGTTAAAAAAATTGATGATGTTGAAGGGTGAGAAAACAAAGGGTCCCTTCATGTGGAGTGACATTCCTCTCGTTTCTACATCTACATCAGTTTCTACATCTTCAATGGCAACGGCATTGAGAGTTTTAATTCCCATCCATGTATTACATCTATGTCTTTTTGACTTTTCTTAACTTTAGCTCAAAGTTACTTGACACTCCATGATTGATCAGCTCTTTTTTTATCTGAAACAAAGATGGACAAACTGATCAAAATGTGTTTTATTTCCATTCTACTCTACTGGTTATAGTTACTGGTAAAATTTCCCAGAGTAAAAAATAGAAAAGGCCATTGTGAGAAAGTCACAAATTCAAATATGTAAGATTCTAAGTTCCCTCTAAGACAGAAGAGGGCTTCCAATGACTTCCACATGACTTTAGTTATGAAAAGTGTGACTTACTTTCTGCAAAACAGCATCAATGTTTCTACTCTGTGTTAGGTTTGAAAAGGACTGAAGTTTCATTTGAACTCCTATGACGGTTTCTAAAAGGACACACACACATAATAAGACATTCTAACATGATATAAAGAAACTGATAATGGTAACTAGGCCTGTCACGATAACAACTTTTTGTTGTGCAATATATTGCCCCACAAGTAATTGCGATAAACAATATTATTGTCATTTTAAGACCATTTTATGCCACTGATTATGTAATCATAATATAAAAGTAGGCCTAATTTAACACATCACTTTGATTAAAGTCCTACCTGGTCCGTTGTACACAAGAAAGGCCCAACGCCCCGGAACACCTACGTTAGTCGTGTTCTTGAGGATTGGGATGGAGTAGCCACCATTTGGATCATAATGAATTTGATAGTAGTCAGTGGAGCCTATTGTGTCATATCCAGCCTATTAAAATCAATCAAATGTTATTACATGCAGAGCTAGTAAATCATTATTTCAATACTGTAATATTTGTTTTACCCCCACTGCAGTTGGTATCGCAGCGCAGTCACCGTAATGTATCAGAATGAAAGAAAAACCACCATCTGAAATTAAAACCGCTTGAACGGTGATTGCCTGAAAAGAAAAGAAACAACATCAAGATTCATAGTTTATACAGCCTTCAATCTTGTCCCTGAAAAAAGAAAGAAACTATTTACCGGGCCTGAGTGTTGATTAAATACATTCATATCCCATGTAAGCACATAGTCCCACGTTGCAACAAAGACCCAAGAAGCAGTGAAGTCCCTTCCAGGGAAATACTGGTTTATATCCTGAGTGGCGCGAGTGAGAACACTTCCACTGGTGTACTCCTGATACGAATATATACCTATACCAAGGTCATCAAGGTCAGTCAAGAGCGGAGCAATGTAATCTTCATCTCCATATGCGGGAAAAGTGTAAGGGTTTGTTTCTGGTATAGCTTGGCTAAATGTAAGGAGTCCGTTATTATTAACCTGAAATAAGAGAAATCAGTTAAAATACAGCAGTAAACTATGAACTGGCGGATCACAACATTTGCATTCATATTAGACTGGCAACAGAACTGGATTCTCACGTATGTGATGTTGTATGTGCGGCCAAAGTACGTAAATGGGGTGGAGAAGACCACAAGGTATGAGGTATCGCCACCGTTTTCAAGAATTTCAGTGTCTCCTGCCTCCGCGCCGAATGGATAAAATATTACCGGTGCTGACGAGACAATGAACACAAATTCAGAAGTCTGAATTCCAACACAAATGCACTATTAATTCAAAAGTCGATAAAAAATACCTGTCCATGGAGTTGTTGTTGCAGTGGCTGTTAAAGAATAAGTGTTTAATTATAAAACACTTCTGTAAAGAACAATAAAAAACACATTGCATAGTCATATGATGAGTCTTCAATCAATCGCAGCATTATTACTTGTTGAGACTGTGGTGGTCGATGTGGTGGTTTCTGAAAGAATGAACACAAATAAAAACACCATAAAATACTGTACATCATGATCTCACTTCATGGGTGCAGTTTTTATATATTTCCTACTAAAACGGGACGCATTTGGGGCATTTGGCTGTAATTATTTAAATACATGACAGTGTTGTTGGTTCAGGTGTTGTTGTAATGACTGTTGATGAAAAGAGTATTAAATTATAAAACTCTTCTGTAAAATACATAAAAACATTGTATGGGCTTATAATATTTGACGTATTTCCACTCTTCAGATGTCCCATACTTTAGAAATAAACACAAATCCACAACACATTCTAGCTAGAAAAAACTTTAAAGGGGTCATATGATGCGATTTCAATTTTTCCTTTACTTTTATTCTCACTGTTGCCGCCGCGGCCGTGTTGTGGAGACAGTGTGTGTTTATTTGTGAAAGCGAAACTACTTTGTTTGGTCTTCCAAAAGAGGACGATATCTGCTTCGTCATGCCTGGAGCTGATCTGTGCTGGTCGCTGAGGAAATATATCAACTTTGCGCTGTGGATCACCGGATCGGCTTTCATTGTGGATGAAGCGGAGTCCAGCCCGGGGTCGTCACATGTGGTTGCCTACGCATTTCCTCTTTTCAGAAAGGCGGGGCATAGAGGAAAAACAATAATGTACAGTATGTGGAAAATAATGTGTTTTTTGAACCTTAAACCGCATAAACACATTTCATTACACCAAATACACAAAATAATGTTCTTTTTAGCAGCATCATATGACCCCTTTAAGAAACTAGCGTTACAAGCATAAAAATATCCATGCCCTCTGTTCCACTTTATAGATGTTGAAGGTTTGCATTGAAAGCAATGGGCTTTACTGGCCGCATCAGTAAATAGCAGGTTTTGAGAAAAACGAGTTTAATTCAAAGGTCTGTACCTACCTGCTGCTGCTGTTGTTGTTTCAGGTGTTGTTGTAATTTCTATTAAAGAAAAAGAACATAAAATTACAACAATCTTCTGTAAACTACATAAGAAAAAATTTAAAAAATGTTACATAGCCGTATGATGATTTTTTTTTTTTAATCACTTGCAGTTTTATTACCTGGTGTGACTGATGTGGTTTCTGGAAGAATGAACACAAATACAAACACCATAGAATACCTCATGAACTCATTTGACAAGTGTGGTTTTCTTTCCTGGTAGAGATACTAACTGATTTCTCAGGGGGGACGTTTTTTTTTTAAAAGATCTGGTTCTAATTCAAAAGTCTAAAAGTACCTGCTACTGTTGTTGTTGTTGGTGGTGGTGGTGGTACAGTTGTTGTAATTTCTATTAAAGAAAAAGAGCATAAAATTACAACAAGCTTCTGTAAAATTCATAAGAAAGAAGTTAAATCCAAAAATGCTCCATAGCCGTATGATGATTCTTTTATCACTCGCAGCTTTATAACCTGGCGTGACTGATGTAGTTGCCAATGTAGTGGTTTCTGGAAGAATGAACACAAATACAAACGCCATTAAATACCTTATGAACTCACTTGATGAGTGCAAAAAAAATTCCTATAGACGATGCTCACTGATTTCTTAGGTTCATAATGGGAGAAGTTTTTTAAAAACAGATTTGGTTCTAATTCAAAGGTCTGTAAGTACCTGCCAATGTTGTTGTTGTTGTTGGTACAGGTGTTGTTGTAGTTTCTATTAAAGAAAAAGAGCATACAATTCTAACAAACTTCTGTAAACTACATAAGTAAAAATGAAAACAAAAAATGTTGCATAGCCGTATGATGATTTTTTAAATTATTTGCAGTTTTATCACCTGGAGTGACTGATGAGGTTTCTGTACTGGTTTCTGTAACAATGAACACGAATACAAACACCATAGAATACCTCATGAACTAAGTGTGGTTTTCTTTCCTGGTAATTTCTCAGGGGGGACTTTTTTTTTTTTTTAACAGATCTGGTACAAGTACCTGCCAATGTTGTTGTTGTAATGCATGTTTAAAAAAACATTATTACATTTTATACACAGCTTTCTGGAATAGTTGATTCTGATTGGTCAGTTATGACATTCCAAGGTCTGTTATTCCCCGATGACAATCTTGTTGCCAGAATGATTGTTTTGTATGCTGTAATGGATTTAATATACTAAACTGGTAAGATTTTAAAATGCATTTCTTCTAAAATAACATTTTATGTCCTTTAATGTGGTGAAAAGCTGTGTAGTTATACGATGTCCATCTCGTCTGAACTTCGTCTAAGCTTAAAGCCATTAGGAACTGTTTTTCTTTGAGGAAAGTAAGTACCTTCTGTTGATAATGTTATTGGTACAGATGTTGTTTGTGCTCTGGCTGTTAAAGAGAAAGAGAGATTATTAAATTCAGAAACACACATTTATTTGTCACACGTTTTCACGTTAAGACCGATAATCGAACCGATAACAAAACCTTACTCAGTGACAGGACTGATATGAACACCAGCAGATGCTGTGAAACCAGAAACAATCTCATGATGAAGTCAGAGATAAAACCGCAATGTTGAGGTCCTTCTTCTGTAATCAGAAAGAGCTTTATTCTCACTAAACCGATGGTAATCTGGAATATCGGAAATAATAATAACTTATTAGAAATGAGATATTTCCAGCTTTGAAATTTGACTGTAGGACCTGCCAATATTCAAAAGATCCCACTTTATATTGGGCATCTTTAAATGCAAATGAATTCATGACTAATTAATTAATCTTATGGATTTAGTCCATGTAAGTTTGATTTTAGAAGAAAACATTTTCTTGTAAAATACTGTGTAAATACTATACATTTTCCTGGAAATACATAGTATGTTTTACAAGAAAATACTATTTCAGTCTTTCAAATTTCATGTTTAATTCAGTGTGTTACTTGCCATTTCTTTATAATTATTTGTGTAATTTACTATCAATTTCTGAGTGAAAACTGTTTCAAAGTCCATTTTTTTAAGTGTGTCAAATCAGACCTTACCTGATCAGTCTTCTATAACAAATAATTTTGCAAAACATGTACACAATAAGCAGATTTATCAAAGATTTTACATTACATGTTATAATTTTATAAATACAAATGCAAAGTAGATCAAGACACCTAATATAAAGTGACTGAAATCCATATTAAAGCCTAATTACACCTATATAACGTGAAAGAACTATTTAATTCTGAATATTATTCATTTATAAAGGTAAATATTTTGTGAACTGATATCTTCTATCATATTGCTTCTATCATCTTCTATCATATTGTTTTATAAAATCATAAACATGATAAGCAACTTAACTGGCTTATTGCTTTATTTTTGCTTTTTTTCTCAACTTTTAACATTTATAGCAAAATATACCCATTATGTAATGTTTAAGTTTCATAATCCATTACACATCTAAGGATAAACTGAAAGAGCATATAGCTTAGTAATATTAAATAGAAAGATTTGACTTACCTCATACAGCTTCTTCTGAGCTGCTCTTGCACCTGCTGTGAGTTAGCAGGAAGTTTCATCGGTTATTAAGCACGTCCTGGCACTGTTCACAGGGAAACATCTCCTGGAATGGAGGAAAAAAAAATGTTTTGTTGGAATACTGCCAGTATTCTTAAAAAAAAAAAAAAAAACTCACCTTGATGAATCTTTCCTTCAGATATAATCTCACATTAAAAATAGAAATACTTTATATTGGCCTGTATATCCTTCACTTACTCGATTTACTAAAAAATAAGTATCAAAAACTATTATGCCCCATAATGCAGTAACATACTGTATTAAAATATGCCATTACCCTGTACAATTCCTGTGAGTTTTTTAGGCTTTACACATTATAAAACCTGAGAATGACTGAACACACCTTTCAGAATTCAGAAAGCACACAATGTGTTTTTTTTTTACAAAATACTAGTAAACACTTCTAATACTGCTGAGGGACTAACTGGTAATTTGACATCTTTCCCTCTTCTGACTGCCATAATCCATAATTCTATATTTTTTCCACCACTTTTAAATGTTTTGGAAATGACTGCATTCAGAATGTAAGGAATGTACAGAATGTGGATCACACAGAGAATAAATATCAGCTGACACATGAACAGGTGAGAAACCAGAATTGATACTTTGTGTTCAGAACACTTTAGTACTGATACAGAAAATGAAGATGATAATATCAATTATCAATATCAGTCATTGCAGGATCATTTGTATGTTGCTTTGGATAAAAGCGTCTGCTAAATGACTAAATAAATAAAATGTTTGTAAGAGTTATGAGTCTGTACTGTACCTGTTGGAATGGTAACAAATAGTATGTGCCTTATAATCATTAACTGCTAATAAATAAACTGCATATCTACCCAACTTTATTTCAGACTACACACCCAAACCCACTTGCATAATATCCAACTAATAATTAAAATCCATTGGTTATAACTGAGCTTGTCTAACTGGAGTTTTTCCTTTGTAATAGCAAATCTTATGAGAAATTTGCAAAACAGCATGTACACATTGAATAGATTTATCAAATGTTTTAGCAGTATGATGGAACTTGACGGAATTACACCGTATGCTCATTATTTGACTCTAAATATAATGAATAAATATATTTATTGGTGTCTTATCATAATGCTGTTTTACAAAATAATGAAAGCATTAAGCTACTTGATTGGCTTTATTAGCCTCTGTTTTCTCAATTTTATCCTTTAAAAAATAGCAAAATATAGTCAGTTATGTTTTTAGTCCAAACCATTACACAAGAAAGGATACATTTTCTAAACGTATGAGTGTAACATTCAAGATAAAGATATGCCTTTCCCTCAGACAGCTTATTGTAACTCATGTGGTTTAGCAGGAAGTTAACATTGATTTAAAATGTTTAACATCTCCTGGAATGGAAGAAAATATGTTATCATTGGAACACCAAAAAATGTATGAATGGTCTTTCACTACAGATATAATCTTACAATTAGATTAATAGCATTGTAAACCTGTACACACACACACACATATATATATATATTGAATAATGTATATAAATAACTACTATAGGACTCACTAACAAAAAACTATCAAAAAAGTACTATGGTGTAAGATTCAGTACTGTATCTCAAAATATTACCATTATTACCCATTATCATGATACTACAGCACTCTTTACTGTGGGTTTTTACAAATGTGTCTGAACACACATTCCTTGAGGGAAATCAGCAATGGCAATGTAATACTGTTTATTAGCACAGCTATTTATTAGCACAATATTATAATTATTGTACATGTATTTAATGCCCCAGTTACTGTCCTAGAGCTACAATGGACTCTTTTCACACACAATAATGAAGCATTTCTGCAACAATTATAGCATCGTAAATTTGGCAAATTTCCATTATACTGTTGTGTTATATTACCATGGTATTAAATTCCAAAATAAATAAATAATCATTTAAAAAAAAACAGCTGCTGAGGGAGTGACTGTAAACTTAATATATTTTTTATCTTCTGACTGTCATAATCCACCATTTGTTTTCCCTCTTGAAATCTGTGTAAATCTAATAGTGGGGTTTTTCTTTTGCTGTTGGAGGTAATGGGAATGCAAAAATTATATAGGCCTATGCAAATAATGTCCTGAATGAGAATCACAAATAATAATAATTTTTCAAAAATCCAGACGACAAACCATAAATTATACTTTGTGTTCACACACTTTAGTACTTACAGAAACTTCATAACACTTATTAAAATTCATTATTAGTTAAACGATTTGTGAGTCAGAGTGACTGAACAATCTCAGTATCAGTCACTGTATGATGATATATCAGATGAGATGTCACTAAATGCTCAATAAACAACACAATAATGTCTCTATTGTGACAGACGTTATCGCCACCTTCTGTTCAATTGAATGAAATGAAATTTAGACTAGAGTTTCTAGACGCAGAAAGCAGTGTAGCCTAAAGATTTTAGTACGGAAATACAGATATTCAATAGGTTAACCATCACTTTAGCTCTAGACAATGACAAACGTATGAGACTAACTACATGAACAGTGGATTTAGTCAATGTTAATAGTATTAATGTCTGATTACTAAGGTTTCCAGAGAAAATGTTGAGTTTATCACTGTCAAATGAAATCAATAAAATAAACCAAACATCCAAAAACCATTAACACAACCCAAAAACGAAAACATTGTCGTGAGTAATAAATACAACATAAAACTATTTTGTGAGCTAAAAATGGCATTAAATTCCATTGTATTTTCACAATAAGCATGTTAATACATATCAATGAAAGATTATGACAACAACACTGTGTTGTAAAATGTTGAGTTTACCAAACTATTTCACAAGCTGTGTCAAAATGTAGTTGTCTGTATTTTTTGCAAACTTACCTACTCCCAAAACAGAATCCATTCGTCTTATTATAAGTCAGTGCACCAACTGAATGATTTTGAAACTAATATTAAAGGGTAAAATCATACAGAGTTGTTTTAAAGCATTAGTATCTCACTCACCATCATCAAGCTGCTGTCTCCATCTAGAGGTGAGTAAAAGAAAAGACAATTACCCCTCAACCACAGGCACCAATAAACTAACATAAGCTCTTTTCCCATTGACAGTTTAATATCAAATACACTGTATATGTCAGTATTTAAATATTTTTGTGTACTCCTTTTTTAAAACAATTTTCTTTTTGCCAATCCAAATGAAGCAAGCTTGTTTTTTTACTTGCTGAAGTGTGCATTAAACAGAGAAAGGCAGAGACCAGCAAGACCATTCATAGTTTCAAAGGCAAAACACATACAGTATTTTACAACTTGGTTCAGTATTTGTCTTCTGATATAAGTTATGTTTTAGTAAATGCACTTGTAGACTTCAATTTCTTAAGTTTGAAGAGTTTTAAACCCCTAAAGCGATTAAAAAGATCTGATAATACAAAAAATGATGTGACAAAGAAAAAGACTGATGAATCGGTTATTTTCATCGTATATGCTCAATTATGTTTGTATGTAGATGACTTTATGTGTGTGAGAAACAGAAAGCAAGCAGAAGAGTGAGACTTTATACATGTTCCTTTTCCTGTGCAGTGACATTCCTCTCCTTATCAGTTTTTACATCTTGAAAATAGCAGTGACATTCATCATCATAGACTTAATGATCCAGTCTCTGCTTTAATTTCCCTCCATGGATGAGGCTGATGTTACGGCTGTGTCTTTTTAACCTGTAATATGAGAAATCAATTCAAATCCAGCAAACAATTATAATCTGGCTTATTGCAACATTTGACAATGGAACTGAATTCTCACATATTTCTGGTTGTATGTTCAGCCAAAGAACTTAAATGGAGTTGAAAGACCAACAGAATATTAGTTTTCACTACCAGTTTCAAGACACTTGGTGTCTCCTGCTGCTGAGCCGAATAGATAGAATATCACTGGTGCTGCCGAGAGAATCAACACAAAAAATACAATTGAAAACGGGAACAGGTTTTACAAGCAATCTCATAATTAAGCACATACACATAACATTAGCTCAAAGGTCAATGATTACCCCTCCATGGCTCTGCTGCTGTTTGTGCAATGGAAAAAGAAATATAAATTATATAATTATAAAACACTTTCTACAGTATATTAAAAAACACACTGCATAGCTGTATGATGTGTCTTCCCTCACTAGCAGCATTAATACGTGATGTGATTGAAAGTGTTGTGGTGGTTTCAGATTTTACAGATGTCCTACAGAGCAAAAATACAGTTAAACCGATCTTAATCTGGAACTTTTGATAAAAAGTTAGTTATTATTATTAATATTACAATTTGGATATTTACAACTATGAATTTGAAAAAGTTAATATTCAATATGAAATCTCAGTTCCAACTTTATATTGGGCATATTTTACTATGTGCTGACCTTAAAATGTATACCAGTGGACATTGTGGAGCTACATACAGTACATGTGGTTGCACAGTACAATACTGTATTTACTATTGAAAATATGAATCTTAATTTGTACTCCCATATCTAGGGACTATCTAACCAAAATCCCAAAGGTTCCTTTATTATTCAAATATTTTTTTTTCTTTAGCATACTTTCATGTATTCATGTATATGCCTACAGTATATGCAGTGAATATACATTTTGCTTAGCAAAAATTGAGGATACAGATTATCGAATGTAATATTAAAGATATTTTACTTACCTCTGCTTCTTCAACGTCTTGTATCTGATGTGGGTTAAACTGCTATGCAGCAAGTGTGCATCGACTTTTAAATGTGTCCCAGCCGTGTTTCAACAGCAGAGCATCTCCTGGAATGAAAGAAAATATGTTTTCATGGGAACACTGCCAGTAATTATCACAAAACATTCAAACAATAGGACTTAATATATAATGTTTAGAATTTAGGGTTTAACTGTAAGAGTTTATCATAAGCCTTTATTTGTAAACAATTTTAAGGCTCATATCATTTATAATAATTAATGTATTTATGCATTTATTATGAAAACATTTATATTAGTAGACAGTGACTGCATTCACAGATAAAATGAGTATCACAAACACAAATGAGTATCACACAGGCTAATTATAAATCAAATGACGCATGAACAGATTTCCCTAAAAACCACATTTGCTACTTTAAATAACACTTTTCAAAAAGTGACAAAATCTTTCATTAATTAATTGAATTGCTGGTCAGTGAGACTGAATGATTGCAATACAATGACAAGATGTCATAATCTGCTAAATAATTACAAAAAATGCCTCTCCACTCTGCTCTGACAGATTCATTTCCACCTGTTCAATGTTCAAGTGGTTTAAAATGAGATTTAATGTTCTGTTAAATTGAATGAAATAAGATCAAGAAAAAAAATTGAAGAAATAAATTGAATGTAACTATTAAATTAACTGGTTTTAAATTCAAAACATGTTTCCAGTTTTACAGTTTAGCATTACAGTGGCATTCATTAATACAAATGTATGTGTCAGTATTTCATTTGTTTAACCTAACTTCATGCCAATAATTACAGAATTACTTGTTTTTCTATATGAAGATACAGAACTGTTTCATTTCTTTTCCTGAATCAGACTGATATTACGGCTTAATCCTTTGCACTTTTCTTAATTTCAGCTCGATGCTGTTTGGCAGACCGTACTTGACCAGCTCCTGTTTTATCTGAAACAAAGATGGACAAACAGATCCAACTTTCCCCATGTTGTCTATTAGCACCGCATTTTGTATGAATAGTCATGTTTGTGTCTTACTCGCTGTAAAATGATCTGAATGTTTCCAGTATCTGTTAGGTCAGAAAATGAGGAAAGTTTCACTTGAACTCCAATGACGTAGTCTAAAACCACACAGAATGTTGAATTATTATTTTTATGGTTTCTAGTATGGTAAAATGAAAGTGCGTGAAGTGAAGTTTGACTTGTATGTTGTGTTGAGACATGTCATTGTTTTGTAAAGCAATATTATCTGAGTATAGCATATTATAATGATGAACAAATTGATAGTAAAGTGTGAGTTGTACGGTTACCTTTTTTTGACTTTGGTTCACTGTCCACCCTGAAGGCCCATCGACCAGGAAAATTGACATTACTTGAGCTCCTGAGGTTTGGGATAACGCTCCCCTTGTTTGACCCAGGAATCACAAAGTAGTCAGCTGAGTAGACTGCGTCATAACCAGCCTGTATAAACCACAACAACAAAAAAAGTACACTTTAAAAACAGAGAAAGAGAGAGAGAGATCAGACAGGCTTGAGAAAAAGTGAAAAGGCTTGGAAAAAGATTTTCACCCAAATCGAATATTCTTATTAATATACATTTTTTAAGTTACATAAAATGAGGATGATGATTATTATTACATCTTAGGTATATATTATATATTAGGTACATATATTATTCTGTTTTTTGTGTGCATTGTTTTACACACAATATTGTCAAAGCAACATTTACAAATGAGCTACTTTGAAATGGATTGTCTGTGGTCTAACTGATACAAAAACAGTTTGCAGTCTGCAAAAAAAAAAAGAGTAACTTACTGTACTTGTGTTAAAATAAACAACTTTATCCCATGTTGCCACAAAGACCCAAGAAGCGGTGAAAGTCAGATTTGGGAAATGTGTGTTTATATCCCGAGAGGCGCGTGTGAGAACATTTCCACTGGTGTACTGACGATATGAAACTACACCTCTTTGACGGTTGTCAAGGTTTGTCCAGAGACCTGCAATTATATCTTGGCTTCCATAAGAGGGAAAGTGGTCTGGAACATTCTGTGTTGCAGGCTGGTTGAATGTGAGGTGTCCATTATTATTTACCTGCGACATGAGAAATACTATCAAAATCAATGACCACAGATGAGTTTATAAAGCATTCACCATTCACATTTAGACTTATCAAATTCTTCTTACATAAATCTGCTGGTATGTGCGGCCAAAGAACAGAAATGGACTCAAAAGCTGAATAACAGGCAAGCTTCCATCAAGAGAAGCACTGTTGTTTGTGTCTCCTGCTGCTGAGCCGAATGGATAGAATACTTCTGCAGAAAGAACAGCAGTATTTCAGCAAAACCCATCATATGCAACTCCTTACATACCTTGAAATAAGACTTAAAACGCACAAACAAAAATAATCTAAGAACTGCAGGACAGCAAAATCACAGCTCAGATGTTTCTGGAACGTGTTTAATTCACCTTCACACAAGAGTCCAACATCTTCATGATGACCACAGTCGTGTATTCCCCATGCTGATGATGCACAGTTTTGAAGAGCAGTTTCAGTCCCACTGCACTGTATCTCATCCAACCATATTTGCCCTGAACCTTGTCCAAAGGAATGTAGTGAGTGACTGTACAATGTTCCCACAGCCCAGCTGTCTACACACCACTGCAGCATCCGGAGAATCCCACTGATCTGGTTCCCCAAATTCCATCATGGAGAATCTCCAGTTTTCCAGAACACTAGCTGAAACCAACCTGCCATCTACCATCCACCAAAGAACAAAGAAAGAAAAAAGTGTGGTTAACATTATTATTATCTGGGGCCAAGAATGGAAGTCACATATACACTTACTGTATTTGCAATGATGATACAGTTTACATGCCATTGATGTACTTGGCCTGCAATTGCTGTGCATGGTTAAATCTCATCAGCATAAAATTACATTTAATAACAGCATATTAACAAACTTCCAATAAACTGTGCAGCTTTCATCATCCTAAGCATCATTACTGGATTCTTGAGAAAGACATGGTCATTTGAGATGTTGATATTGCAGAGTCTACGAACATAAACAAAAAAAACAGGATAACTTTGCAGATGTTTAACCATCTTGTAAATGAATGCACTCTTTTTCCGTGTCATCTGCACAAGTTTTATTTGTCGGTGAGCAAGACTACAGGAAAAATGCGGAAGTATGATCTAGTTTTCACAAAAACCCTGGAGCTGTCAAAGTCTGCCAGATGAAGGTTTTACAGCTCCAGGGGTTTTGTCAAAACTAGGGATTGTACTTCCGCATTTTTATCCCCATGCTCACTGACAGCTGGATCAAGTCAAGTGTATCATGTTTTAAAGAGTCCCTACCTTTTTGACAAAAGGGAATGCCACAGCCCTTTTTTTTTTACTTTTTACTGCACACACAGACAAGTTTTGTTAATAATCCAGCTTGCCAGCAATAAATTACCTCTTTAAGAACATGCCTACATTTCTGATTGAATTTTGATGTTAATTTATTTATTTCAAAGCCTATAATTACTTGTTTGTGGTACTGCAGTTGTTTGTGCCAAGCCTGTTAATTAAGGACAAAGAGAGAGAGAGAGAGAGAGAGATTATTAAGATAAAATCTAAAACACTTGCATCAGGTACAATTTCGTGCTCATTTCATATTAAGAATGGTACTAATATCAAGAGCTTACTTGATGACAGGACCGACATCATTAACAGCAGCAGATGTTCTGAACCTGGAAGGATTCTCATGATGACTATAGTTGACAAAGTGAAAAAGAGTCCTTCTTCTGTAATGAGAGGGAGATTTATTCCTTAAAGAAAGCAAACTTATGTGTTCTTTTTCATATGAAAATAAACATGAGCTGCGTCCCGAATTACGCACCATACACTATGCACTTATACATTATGTAGGCCTACTTATACACAATGTACTCAACCATGTAGTGTATGAATTATATAAGGTTATTTTGTCATTCATAAACAGAGTCTGATAATTATATAATTTCAAACAACTCTCTTTTTTTCTTCATTTGATCTACTCTACCTTGTGTAGCTAACCTGGTTTAGGCCTATAGCCAACTTTAAAATTGTCATTGTGTTTGTGTAGTAAAAATATTGTTGGTTTTATGACAATTTGCTTGATATTTGTAAATGTAAATGTATAAACGAGAGTGAGAAATATTTTGATACTTACCTCTGAAAGACTCATCAAGCCTGCTCTTGCAGATTAAATTAAAACAATGCAGGAAGTTATTACTGATTTTAAAGGCTTGAACAGCGTCTGTGTCAAAGGGAAGTAGAAGGCTTTCATCCACGGAATGTTGGGTAGGGGCCATAAAACGTCAACCTGAAACTGCATTCAACCGCATTTTGCTTTCAATGATTACGTTATCACATTTTAATTAAATATTAAAATACAAAAGCATCACTGACACGTCTTGATCTTACCGAATAATTTCACCGTTGTATTTAGATAATTATTTTAGCGGTTCATTTACTTCAGGTTAGTTATCTCACTCATTGAACAGCCACACGCACTGTTAAAGGGGTCCTATTATTCTTTTTCACTTTTTTAATTTTAGTCAGTGTGTAGTGTGTATGTTTGGGCATAAAAAAGATCTAGAAAGTTACAAATCTCAAAGTCCACTCCAAAGGGAGATATTTCGTTTTTAAAAAATCCCTTTTCAAGAACTACAACGAACGGCTCGTTTGGACTACAGCATTTGGTTTCCAGGCTTTGTGATATCACAAAGCTGCTCATTGGAATATCATTACAAATAATTCCCGCCTACAGAAATTCGAATGGTTGGGGGGTGGGGAGGGGCGAGGTTGGTTGAGTGAGTGCATCAGAGAGACGACGAAGAACTGCTGCTGCAGAGTTAGTGCATCAGAGAAAACGAAGAAGAAGAGCTGCTGTGCTGTAGCGTCAAATTTTCGGCATGTCTAGAACAATTCTTACAAGTATAACACAACTTAGCTGGGCGCCTACACATAATAGGACCCCTTTAAGCATTTTCTGCCAGTCTATCAAATGTACTGTATATGTCAGTATTTCCGTGCTGTATTTAAAAAGCAAACAAACTTGGAGGTAAACCAAACGAAGTAAAATTTTCAACTGGTTAATATTCTAAAGCATATCATGTTGACATAGGGACAGCAACACAATACAAAAGAAAATGGTATGCCAAAAACATACAGCTACTTCCTCATAGCTTTTTTAGTGTTTTTCTACAGTATAATTATGTAGTGACAATACTACACCTTCACCAGGTGTTTATCTCTTAAAATTAATACATTTAACCTTTAATATTTTTGTTGTGCAATGTTATATAGACTTTAGTCAGGGTAGCACCATATTTAATTTTGACAGTATGCTAATAAAACAGGCAGTGAAGGACTGAAGTACAGTGTGTTCAATGGATTGTACAGTTGTTTAGCAACAAACTGATTGTTCAGCTCACACAACGTCTTTCCAACAATAACATTCAGTAGACAAGACCTCCACAAAGCCGTTTTGAAACTTCATGATTTTGGACCTTTATGCCTTTAAGCTATTTGGTTTCCATGCTTCATTTGGCTGCAAGTACTGATAACAAGGAGACGATCAAGAACACCACATGTATTAAAATGTCATTTTATAAAACGGATAGTTCCGGTCCTTGGTTCTGATTGGTTGAGCAGCGTTCGAAGCTGTTGTTAATTACACTACAAACATACACCTTTGTTAACTTCTGTGTGTTGCTCGGCAACCACTTTGTTGGAACCACAACTGTTTCAGAGGAACTACATTGTTTGGTGGAAGAATACTGTTTTTATTTATATCATTACACTTTATTTGCTCTGTTTTATTCTGTGAAACCTTACTACGTATATGGAATAACCGGTTTATAAAAGCAATAAGCCCCGTGAAGCCGTGGTTTACAGTGAATTTATAACAGCTAAGGGGGTTTTATATATTGTTTTTTATAACAACGCCCCTTAGCTGTTATAAATTCACTGTAAACCACGGCTTCACGGGCTTATTAGTACACACTTTGTTAATGCTGAAGAATTCTGCATGTTATTAACTTTAATAAATGCAAAGGTCTTTTATCATATTGCTGCTGTCAACATTTTAATAAAATCAATAAGGCCTTGTGTTGCAGTGATTTTTACCGTGGTTCAAGGGTTCCCACTTTGTGCCATCCTCAGAGTATACACTTCTGCTAACCCTCTTTCAGTACAGCTAGTTTATGGCCAGTTAGTCATCATTTTGATTAAACGGGGGTCCTGAATTACAAAGTCTGTAATATTTAACTTAAATTAATCAATAATGATATACTGCATTAGTTAAGCATCAACATGGCTACATATTCAACCAATTTGCAATTTTCATTCTTCTTCTTCATTTAAAAGCAGCATGAACAAATGTTGTGATAGTCTGTGCCCGAGCGAAAAATGTAGGACAGGACTTAATTTTGTTTATCCGGAATTGATTGGATGTGGTTTTAATGGATTGTGCGGTTTACTGATTGTTCAGCTCACAAAAAAACGTCTTTCCAAAAATTACTTTCAGTAGACAAGAACTCATAAAACAGTTTTGAATGTTGGGAGTTGGGATAATTACGGGAATTTGTGCCTTTATGCAGCGCATGCTATTGTAAAGACAGTAAATGTATCCCCAACAGCCTCATTTTCATTCATGTAAAATTCAATATGACGTCTAACCTGACTAAAGTCTGCCTGTATTTAAATGCTTTACAGACAGAAAGAAGCAGGCAGAATCATGTATTGAGATTGTATATTACATTGATGCATTTGGCAGAAGCTTATATTCAAAATAAACTTAGTGTACATTGCATTTGGAATTGAACCCATTAACTTTTTACATTTTTACAGCTATAGGAAGGCTGTATCAAAATCAGTGCTAATTAGTACAGAAATGTTGACTGGCTGATGTGGTGTTTAGCCATCTCAATGAAAACTGGTGTTTTTAAATATGTACATGATCATTGGGATATTTGCTGCCAGACATTTAAGAAACTAACTGGTTTTATTTCTTTTCCTGAAGGAGACTGATATTATGGCTTCATCCTTTGCACTTTTCTTAATTTCAGCTCGATGCTGTTTGACAGACCGTACTTGACCAGCTCCTGTTTTATCTGAAACAAAGATGGACAAACAGATCCAACTTTCCATTAGTCGTCCTCCAATAGCAATGTAGACTGAATGTATAAAGCTGTATGTGTTACTTACTTGCTGTAAAACTATATAGGTGTTTGTACTGTTTGTTAGGTCTATTAATGATTTAAGTCTCACTCGAAATCCAATGACAAAAGGGAAAACACATACACACACAAAATCTCAGCATTTGTTGACTTACATAAAAAAAAAAAAAATGTGTGTGGATATATGAAATCAACTGGAAACGTTGACTGGCACCATTAGTTGAAGGTACCATTCGTTCAAAAGCCTTTTAGTATAACTCTACAAATGTCCAACTTCAGGTCAAAGTGCACGTGTCTTTTTGCAGTGAAATCTTTAATGATTTTTAAAGTAAACATAAGAAGAATTTGCATATTGTTAATTATATTTCAAGATGAACATTTATTGGACTGAAGCAACTTAGGTTTAATTGATTATCCATACATAATTATTTAGAAAAATCAAATTATTTTGACCAGGTCAAAATAAATTGCAGATTGACAGTAAGAATAATATTTAAAATTATTATTTAATCAGGGCCTTTTAGTAGGCTAATGAAAGAAAGGACAATGGAATACAAATACAATGTGCAAACTTCAGTCAACTTGTTTTTGTTTTTCAGATCAAAATGTATTGCCCTTTCTGTGGCATCCAATGGCTGACTTTGCCAAGATTTTGCAGTTCATGTGGGCGAGATGTAAGCTTTGTCGTAGAGAATGCCCCTAGAACGGCGGGTGATGACCAGGTGTCAGCAAACAAAACAAAAACAAGTTGACTGAAGTTTGCACGTTGTATTTGTAATCCATTGTCCTTTCTTTCATTAGCCTACTAAAAGGGCCTGATTAAATAATAATTTTAAATATTATTCTTACTGTCAATCTGCAATTTATTTTGACCTGGTTTTAACAATTAATGAAGCATTGCGGATTTCATTAACCTTGAAATTATATTTAGTTGAGAATAAAAAAAAGAAAAAAAAGAAAAGATGATTAACTTTTTATTTATTTGTTTTTGTTCTGTTTATATTTCATTTTTATTATTCTTTATATATGTATTGTTTTGCTCTCGGCCACCGTAGATAATACTTTCTGACCAAAAGATGTTTGTCTGTATGGAACCTCACAATCTCCTCTAATGATAGACCTCGTACCAATACCACAATCTGTTCTCTGTTTTATAAATTCACTTAACGGAGGTGGGGCAAGACCACGATGTACCTAATAAATAAAACCGGCGTATTTGAAATTTTTACAATTTTTATTTTCAAACCTCAATAAATTGTGTTTTTAGAATGTTACAATAATGAAATGAAAAGGGTTTATTATCTAGCACTTCTATTGCTTTCTTACAGTGATTCTATTGATTTAAGGGTCGACCCACCAATAAATGACCAACTATTAAAACAGCACACAGTGTGTGAAAAAAATCATAGATTATAGATACTGCCTAGCATCACCAACTGGCAAAAAATGGCTTAAAAACTTTTCAAATGAAATTTTAAAATATTCAACAGCTTCTTTACATGATTTTTAAAAGACAGTGTAGAATCCAAGGTTACCCCAAGATATGTAAACTCTTTAACGATCTCAAGCTCCTCCCCTCTGAGGAATACCTTTGAATTTATCATCTCTACGGTTTGTTTTGCAAACATCATGCACAGTTTTTTTTTTTTTTCAATAGTAAACCTGATGAGCCAATCCTGAACATTGGTCATATAAAAAGTCAAGGTAATCGACACTTCCTCCCAATTATTTGCATGGGTAAAAATGACTACATACATACTGTACATCTGAACATTTACATCTTTACATAATCCAGGTAAATCATTAATAGGCCTATACAGTGAAAATAAAATAGGTCCTTAGTGTTGATGTGTTTCCTACTGAAACGAGAACTAAAACACTTCTGCAAAGTACATAAAAACTTTCATCAATCACAGCACTATTAGCTATTGAGACTGGTTGCAACTTGCAAGTGTGGTGGTTTCTGAAAGAATTAATAAGAATACAAATACTATTAATTAAACTCACTTGACAAGCACTGTTTTTGTCCCTGTTAATGTATTTTCGATCGAAACGAGAAGTTGGGAGGGACATGTTAAAGAGCTTGTCACTTCTTAAAAACAAAAAAAGTCTTTGAAGCATGTCCCTTACCAAAAAGAAGTATACTTCAAGTTTATTTTATTAAGTATACTTAAAGTTAAAGTATATTTTAAGTATACTTTATGTAGTAAGTATACAAATATCAGTGTACTAGTAGTATAATTGTAAGTGTACTATTTCAATACTCCTTGGGACTAAACTGGCCCACTTTCTAGTATATAAAAGTATACTTTTCAGTATACTTTAAGTATAACAGTAGTAAACTTTGAGTACACGACTAGTTTACATATATGTTTTTAGTTTGTACTGCAACTATTCTAAAAGTGAACTTATAGGTATACTGATAGTTTACTAATTAAATACTTGTAGCATTTTTAGTACACCTTGATGTATAGTCTCAGTAAACTACTAGTTTAGTAGTTTTATACTGCAAGTATACTTGTAAGTTTTCTTTAAGTGAACTTTACATCATACTTTAAGTATACTACTATGTCCCTATTTCGGTATTAATTTGTATATATTTTGTTATATAAATATCTGAACATACAAAACATCAAAAGAAAGAACAGGGTATCTGCTTGTAAACAAAAACATTTTATTCTAGCTTCATGCATTCTTTTTTATAAACACATGAAAGATAAATAAATAAACAACATTTTGAACAAAAAGCTGAAAAAAAGACTATGAATTGGATTCAGAATGATAATCAAAACGTAGATAGAGTCGATCAACACCCCAAAGCTTGACAGTCATTACCTCTTCATCGGTCGACATTTTATTCAACATTACACAGTTTTGATGCTGTTTTATGTCTGATGATTGTGTTAGAATACATGTGGAAGCATCTGTTGTTTAGGTTTCTTCTTCGCTTGTGTTTTGGAAATTCTGTAAAGAAGATGTGTAATAGCGCCCCCTACCGTATAACAATGAAAGCATGGATTCCCGGTCCACAAGTATAGCTCAAATATATTTAGACTTTTTCTAAGTATAAGTCAAGTATACTTAAATGTCATTTTAAGTATATTTCTGAGAAATACATAAAGCACATTTCTGAGAAGTACATAAAAAGTAGACAAAGTATACCTTCCTATTTTTTGTTTAAAAGAAGTATTCTAATAGCACACTTGAATAAACTTCTTTTTCGTAAGGGGTATTCACCCATGATTTGCTTCTAATTCTAATCTCACCCTGGCCGCAACCTGTTTGCTCTCCTGCCCTCAGGCAGACGTAGCAGATCTCTGTGCACTAGAACATCTAGGCATAAAAAAAAACGTTTTCAAAAAAAGCTCATTCTGATTCTGATTCTATAGCACATTTGATTATAGACGGGGTGAGCCATCAGTCTTTTTTTTTCTTCCTTGCAAGAGAAAGACTGCAATTTTAATGTGTGCATTTGTAATTTGGCTTAACTTTTAGGACTGAACTACTATATAGATGAGCTCAAAGCTGACTGACATGCACTAAAAGCCATATAATATGCCTATTCACTTGGATTTGCTTAATGACATTTTGAAAAAAAAATGTAAACATCACATAGGTTTATGTAAAACTGATTAAAACATTGGCTTGTATAAAAAAACCTAATTGTTTATATATATATATATATATATATATATATATAGAAAGCATTTACCTTTAGAGATGTTGTGTTGTCCACTGTCCACCCTGAAGGCCCATCGGCCTGTAACATTGACATTACTGGAGTTCCTGAGGTTTGAAATGAAGCTCCCATTGTTTGATCCAGGAATCACAAAGTAGTCTGTGGAGTTTACTGTGTCATAACCAGCCTGTAACAAATATATAAAAGTAAATTTAACAGTAAACATACATATACTGTTCTATGGTACTGAATACTAACATTTTGTTCCTAAGACAGAAACAAGTATCTTTTACCTGCACTTGATGTTCTGTTACAGCAATGTCACCATAATTAATCAGAATAAACAAAAAATTACCATCTGAAATTAAAACCACTTGAAAAGATGTTTCCTGAAAATATTGAGAAAAAAGATAACCTCTTAGTGAATGAAGTGAAAACAGTATATCAAACAGTAAAACAGTATATCATACTTACTGTACTGCTTAAGCTGTAGTAAGCGACTTTTCCCCAAGTTGCTACAAAGACCCAAGAAGCGTTGAAAGTCAGATTTGGGACATGTGTGTTTATATCCTGAAAGGCGCGTGTAAGTACACTTCCATTAGTGTACTGCTGGTATGAAATGACACCTCCCATACGGTTGTTAAGGTTTGTCCAGAGACCAGCAATTATATCTTGGCTTCTAGTAGCAGGAAATGAGTAAGGAATATATAGTGATGAAGGCTCATTAAATGTGAGATGTCCGTTGTTATTAACCTGCAATAAGAGACATCAGTCAAAATTACAGGTTTGACTGATCACAGATCCTCCACTCACATTTAGACTTAGAATTAAGATGGAGTCAAATTCTTACATAAATCTGCTGGTATGTGCGGCCAAAGAACAGAAATGGACTCAATAGATGAATAACAGACGAACTTCCATCATCATCAACAGGAATGCTTTTGTCTCCTGCTGCTGAGCCGAATGGGTAGAATATGTCTGGTGCTGCCAAGAGAATAAAAAATAAAAAAACAGACTGATGTTTACATGTCAAGAAATGCATCACAATTATGCGTCAAAAAAGACCAAAGAATACAGTATGTGTATAATGTATAATGTGTGACTAAAAGCTCTTGAGCTGCACAAGTCAGGAAATGGCTGTAAAAAAATAACTAACTGCTGAAAATTGACATTTTTTTTATATCGGGGCAATAATTAAGAAGCTTAAATCAACTGCAGATGGTAACAATCATCCCAGAGAAAGATATGTATCTATACAGGCAACACAGAAAGTGAAGAGGATGGAGAAAGGAGATCAGGTGGAGAAATGCAGATCAGAAAGTCTCCAAAACTGCAATCAGACGCCACCTACTGTACACAACATGAACTTTGTAATTGTGTGTTTCTGACATAAACGCATTGTTAATTCAAAATTACCTGTCCATGGCTTTGCAGTCACTGTTAGAATGGCTGTTAAAGAAAAGAGCAAGAGATTAGAAAACACTTTTTTTTTTTCATTAAAAAAGTCTTCCATCACAGCATTATTACCTCTGTTGAGACTGTGGTGGTTGACATTGTGGGGTTTACTGAAAGAATGAACACAAACACAAACACCATTAAATACTTTTTCTTACAGGTTTCTTATTCTGTGTTTACATATTTTCTACTGAAAAGGGGAATTAGGGCAGGACATACTGAGGAAACCAATTCAATCCAAATATCAAAAATATTTTTGATCCTTTTTCTGGGAAGATAAAGAGTGTCATTTTGAATGTGTATATCTGCTAAAAGTGTATTTTGTGTTTACTTTTAGGAGTGCACTAGATGAGCTCAAGCTGATACTGTGATACTCACTCACTTGAATTTGTTAAATGACATGTTTTAAACTAATTATGCAAATTCATTATATGGGGTTATGTAATATTTATATTTATCAACACATTGGCTTGTAAAACAAAACCTATTTATTTAATCTACAACTCCAATTGCAGAAAACTCGGGACGTTTTGTAAAATGCAATAAAATCAAGAATCTGTGATTTGTTAATTTTCTTTAACTTTTATTTTATTGACAAAAGTACTAAGAAAACATTTTCAAAGTTTTCACTGACCAACTTAAATGTATTTTGTAAATATAAACAAATTTTGATTTTCATGGGTGCAACACACCCCAAAAAAGTTGGGACAGAGGCAAAATAAAAGTGAAAGCAGCTGAATTGGTAATAGGTGGGGGTATCATGTTTGGGTATAAAAGGTGCATCTCAGTCTTTGCAAGCAAACCTGGATCATGGCTCATCACTTTTCATTAGATAACTGTCAAACCAATCAAAATCACTTTTCTCATTGCAAGATTGCAAAGAACTTAGTTTTTACCAACTACCATGCATAATATTGTGTAAAGATTCAAGTAATCCAGAGAAATCTTAATCTGTGTAAGGCAAGGCAGGAAACCTCAGTTGAACATGACCTTTGAGCCCTCAGATGGCACTGCATGAAACCATCATGCTGCGGTGTTAAAGGGGTTGCTAAAAAAGAACATTATTTTGTGTATTTGGTGTAATGAAATGTGTTTATGCGGTTTAAGGTTAAAAAAACATCATTTTATAGCCACATGAGCTCAGAAAACCGCTGTCACTTAACACAGTCTGCTTCTGCATCAGTTAATGCAACTTGAATCTCTGTTACTCCAGGAGAAAGCTATTCATCAATTCTCTGCAGTGATGCCGGCGGCTTCACTGGGCCCGAGCTCATCTCAGATAGTCAAAAAGACAGTGGAAATGTGTGCTGTGGTCAGATGAGTCCACATTTCAACTGGTTTCTTCCACATTTCAACTTGTTTCTGGGAAAAATGGACATCAAGTTCTCAATCCCAAAGACCAAAGCGACCATCCAGACTTTCATCAGCAACAGATGCAAAAGCAAACGTCTGTCATAGTATGGAGGTGCAGCAGAACACACGGCATGGGTGACTGGCATATGTGTGACGGTACCATTGACATGGAGGCATATATTGGAATTATACAGAGACCTATACTGCCATCAAGATAAGGTCATTCATCGGGAAGTCCATAGTTATTAGATCAAGACAATGCCATGTCTCATTCTGCATGTGCTACAACAGTGTGGTTTCATAGACACAGAGTGAATGTGCTAGACTAGCATACCTGCAGTCCTGATCTGTCTCCTATTAAAAATGTATGAGGGTTGTATTTAAGGAAAGGTAAAAACTTTACCGTCAGAGATGTGTTGTCCACCATCCACCCTGAAGGCCCATCGTCCTGAAACACTGACATTGCTGGAGTTCCTGAGGTTTGAGATGGAGCTGCCACTGTTTGATCCATTGATTACTATGTAGTGTGTGGAGTTTATCGTGTCATAACCAGCCTGTACAACCAAGAAAAAATTACACGCATACACACACACACACATATACAATATATATACTGTATATATATTACACACAGAAAGCAAGATTCTTTTACCTGCACCCGATGTGTTGTTACAGCAATTTCACCATAATTCATCAGAATAAATGAAAAATGACTGTCTGAAATGAAAACCACTTGAAAGGATGTTTCCTGAAAAGATTGGAGAAAAAGATAATTCCCTTAAACTGAGCATTTATTCAGTGTTGAATGTTTTGTGTATTTTGCTCTATTTTACAAAATTAAATTTTTATTTTATTCAATATTGTTGTTGGGTCATTCAAATCAACCAAATTTCAGAAGCTTTCTCGGCTCAAATTTTTGATTTTGTTCATATTTTTTATGATGAAAGACAAACAAAAAATAGTGACCAAACGCAAAATATTAAAATTCATGGAAGAATATTTACTGAGCAATAGACGTTTGTAGAGGGGAATCACAATGACAATATTCATCTGAGATTTGGAGCCAAACACAAGGAGGCAATAATGACAGAGACTGGTAGTTTGATTAGTAAAAACTGCTAACCTAACAAACCTTGTTGCATTAAAGGTGACATGTTTTATGGCCAGTTTTAAAGGTGCCAGGTTTTAAGTGCTATAATCAGGTCCCCGGTGCATCTACCAACCAAGGAAAAGTGAAAAAAAAATTAACCCAGTAACTTTGTTTTGGGAAGCCTTTTTCTGCAAGCGTCTGAGAAAACGAGCACGTCAGATTTCGCTCCCTTCATGATGTGGCAAAGCGATCTCATTATAATATTACAGCCCCTTAATCTGTAAGTTTACACCCACGACGCCATCATTTGATTTCGCAAGCGACAACGGTATACCAGTTCTAATGCCATGGCGAAGGTTTGAGCACAACATGCTAACTGTTCTATCTTTGGCTGCACAGACGAGCACAGAACACTATTTAGAGTCCCAGCCTCAGAGGAGACAACAGAGCAGTGGATTTA
>NW_015537960.1:836000-840366 GCF_001515605.1 Sinocyclocheilus anshuiensis
ACTGTTTAGAGTCCCAGCCTCAGAGGAGACAAGAGAGCAGTGGATTTATTGATTTATTTACTGTATATTGCTGCTGCCACACAGATCTAATATAAACAAACGATTTATTTCCCAGCTGTTTACCTTCACAGACATAATGGACTGATTTTGTAACTCGTGTGTGTTTTTAACGTAAACTTGTGTGTGAATGAGAACTTAGTTTAGTACTCACATGCTGTGACAGCCGCTTTCTGTCCAAGTGCTTCGGATGTGTGCACTCAGAAAACCGTATATCAGAAGTTTAAACTAATATGGTTTAAAACATGATTTCAGCATGATAAACATGATAATCAGAACCAAAACAGATGTTTTTAGCAGGTACGAGCTGTAATGGTGCAGCTCTATTCTGGAAAAGGGGGCGGGGAGCGGCAGCGCATTTGCATTCAAAGAGACAGGCCCGAAAAACAGCTTGTTTCCGCTTCCACTCAAAATAGGCATTTTTAAAATGATATAATATATGATCTGTGGGGTATTTTGAGCTGAAACCTCACAGACACATTCTGGGGACACCAGAGACTTATATTACATATCGTAAAAAGGGGCATAATATGTCTCCTTTAAATATGAGCCCTAAGACTGGCAAGAGTGGCTTCCAAATCTTCAATACTTATCTTGCTGGATTTGTCCGCTGCTTTTGACACGGTTACCATGCGTTCACACCGCCGTCGGAGAGAGCGTCAAAATTCGCTCTGGCCGCCCTGCCAACAACGCTGTAGAAAGATTCGTGGACACTCTGACGTAGATCGAATGCTTGTCTTGTATTTAAAGGAGCCGCAAAGGAAGCAAGTCAAGCATGTTGATCTTGTGCAGACTGACTACAAGTAGGGTATAAGTTAACCTCATGAAATATTTTAAATGTGAAAGTAAGAAATTGATTGATGGAAAGAACTTAACAATTATAGCTACGTGTTTGCTAACGAAATAAACCAATAAAACCATTTGTGTGGTGTGTTTTTGTGTTCATGGTTAAGTGCTAGCCTAATTTCAACATGCAGTTTATAGGAGATGTTTACTAGCCTTGGTCTTTAATTAATATTAACATTAATTTGTGCGCAGCCTACATTACAAACTGTCCTGGCTGAAGTGTAGCCTAAATGTAATTGATCAAATCAATGTTGTTTTGAGCAAATGAATTGCATTCCTGCTGAAAAACAAGCATTCTAGCATGAAAATGCTTGGGAACTAATGTGGTCAGAACCAAAGTTTACAGGACTGCGTTCTCTGGAATCCTCTCAAGCGGAGGACTTCTACACTCCGATCGGTTGCCGCCGAACCGCCGAACCACATCATAGCTCATTACCATAAAGCTGACCTGACTTCAACCGTCCAAGACACACCGTGCCGCTGCTCGCTGCCGGCTCACATTGAAAATGAATGACTTTCGGCCACTTTGATGCTCTCGCCGGCAGCGGTGTGAACGCACCAGATCCTCCTGTCAACCCTCATGGCAAAGAGCATCTCAGGAACCGCACTCCAGTGGTTTGAGTCTTAGGGGAAGGGTGAGGTGTCCATGTCGTGACATCTAGCTACTGGGGTGCCTCAGGGCTCAGTTCTTGGACCACCTCTCTTCTCTGTCTATATGGCATCTCTAGGTTCTGTCATTTAGATACATGACTTTTCAATCACTGCTGTGCTGATGACACTCAACTCTACCTCTCATTTCATCTTGATGATCTGACGATAGCTGCTCGCATCTCAGCATATCTAACAGACATTTCTTGCTGGATGAAGAACCTCATCACCTTCAACTCAACCTTGACAAGACTGCTTGTGGTTTCAATCAACCAAACACTTCATCACATTTTCTCATTCCAGCTAGGTGCATCACCCATAACACCTTCCAGGACAGCCAGAAACCTTGGAGTTGTAATTGATGATCAGCTGAATTTCACAGACCACATTGTTAGAACTGCCCGGTCCTGCAGATTTGCGTTGTACAACATTAAGAAGACCAGGCCCTTTCTATTGGAACATGCTACACAACTCAAGCTCTTGTTCTTCAAGCTCTTGCTCTGTCCAGGCTGGACTATTGCAACACTCTCTTGGCAGGTCTTCCAGTCAGGTCTATTAAACCTCTGCAGCTAATCCAGAATGTGGCAGCAAGAGTAGTCTTTAACGAGCTGAAAAGAGCGCATGTCACACCTCTGTTCATCTATTTACACTGGCTACCAATAGCCACACGCATAAATTTCAAGACATTGAACTAATAATAAATAGGACAATAACCTAATATCCGTTTAGATGTTGGTTCTTAATGTCCTTCTTCAATACAATGCAACAATGATTAAATGGTTAAAACTAGATTTTTTTAGCCGGGGACTGGGGATGGGGAAATTGATTTATTATCATTAGTTTCTCTGTCATTTTCTCTGCCTGGGTATGAATCATGTAAATTAAGTATTTTTAAATAGAATCGAGTCAAGAATAAAGGGGACAACAAACTTACTGTGTTGGTTAAACTGAAGTAAGCAACTTTATCCCAAGTTGCAACAAAGACCCAAGAAGCGATGAAGTTCAAATTTGGGAAATGTGTGTTTATATCCTGAGCGGCGCGTGTGAGAACATTTCCACTGGTGTACTGACGATATGAAACTACACCTCTTTGACGGTTGTCAAGGTCAGTCCAGAGACCAGCAATTATATCTTGGCTTCCTCTAGCGGGGAATGAGTAGGGAACATATGCTGATGAAGGCTGGTTGAACGTGAGGTGTCCATTATTATTAACCTGAAACATGAGAAATATTGTCAAAATCACTGATCACAGATGAGTTTTAAGGCATTAACCACTCACATTTAGACTTAGAATGAGGATAGAATCAAATTCTTACATAAATCTGCCAGTAAGTGCGGCCAAAAAACAGAAATGGACTCAACAGCTGAATAACTGGAGAGCTTCCATCATCAACAGCAGCATTTATTGTGTCTCCTGCTGCTGAGCCGAATGGGTAGAATAATGCTGGTGGCGACGAGAGAGTTAACAAAATACAAAAGATTTGACATTTACATTTCACATTTATCTCCACTCATGTTTGTTTATGTCATGTCTCATGTGATGAATCTGTTTGAGAGTTAGTAGCATTAGTAGCATTCTCCCTGCTTTAAATCAGACACAGAGATAACGCAGTGTAGTAACGGTGCGTTCACGCCATATCGGAATTCCAGTAATTACGAGATTCCAACTTGTAAAAAGCATTCATGTCCTCGTAGAACTCGTAATGACAACTTGTGAACTGGGAGTTTTCGGAAAGCTACAAATACATATATTTAAATTAATGTGTGTGTGAGAGAGATTGCACGTGTTAATTTTCTGTGTCTGTGAGCTTCTATTAACAGTGAAACTGCAAATTTTATTAATCAAAAACAGCGATGTTACCCCTCATAGTGTGCTTCAGGTTCAATGATGGCAGCGTGTCGGTGATTATTAAATTGACTGGAACTACTGTTTAAACACACACCTTCCAGCCAATCAGAATCGAGTCAAACAGACCATAATATAACTGAATTAACTCAATCACATTATATAACTAATGTAAAATAAATTAAATAAATATTTCTCCATAACATTTGTCACAGTTATTGACAGTAAATCCATTGCAACGAAAAGGAAGTAACATCAGATTTTTTTTCTTAATCACATTTTTTTTCAATAAGCCATTACATCCTGGGATGGATTACTAAAAAAGAAAATACATATGACAGGAACTTGGTTCTATGCATCAAGTTATGCCATTTTGATTTAAAAATTATGAGGTCAAAAATAAAATAATACTAATGATGATAATAATAATAATTAAAAAAAGAAAAGAAACCTATTGGATGAATTGTTCACAACAATAGGCTATCAATAACATGCAAATTCACAGATGAATCCAGGGCCTGCAGATGTAAAATAGTCTTTTGACTAATTCTGGCACGTTTATGTATTATTGATGTCAAATAAACTTGAAATAAATACATTTTCATTTCATGCTGGCTGTAATAGTAAAATCTAACTGACGTATATTTCATTCATACTGAATGTTTTTAAGTGATGAGGAACTATAGTGTGTCACTGGGCTATAATTATGGGATGACACATAAGTTAACTTCCAAGTTAACTCAAATCAGGAAATGGCTATAAAAAAAAAATAACTCAAAATTAAAAATGGTCATTTCTACTATCAGAGCAATAATGTTTAATCAACTAGGTGGTAACAATCACACAAAGTGAGGAGGATGGTTTGAGAAAACATTTGTTCAATTCACACCAAAGCAGTGCATTCAGGTTGTGAGAAAAATAGATCTGGTTCCAGTTATAAAAAAAAAAAAAAAAACATTTTCCCTTTTT
>NW_015537960.1:840736-844454 GCF_001515605.1 Sinocyclocheilus anshuiensis
GCAGGATTTGTAAACCAAATTTGACAGAATTGTCTCAAAAGAAAAATTAAATCACCTTCGGGTAGGTCCCGATTTATTCAGTTTGAAAATAATAATAAATCATATGTTTTTATAAAATTTAGTGGAGTGAAAAGTAAGATATTTTGTTTTGAAAATAAAAGATACCCCATTATGATGTAATGTTTAAGTTAATTCAATACACAAGTAAGGCCCTAGAGAATCGGAGCATTACATTAAAGATAATGATTTTACTTACCTCAGACAGCTGCTTCGATGATGCTCTTGCACCTGCTGTGGGCTAGCAGGAAGTATGCATTGGTTTTTAACCTGGCCCTGCCTTTGCTCAAAGGCAGAACGTCCTCTGGAATGAAAGATTTTATTTATTTATTTTTTTTGGAAAACCACCAGTAACTTATAAAATAGAAAACTGTTTCCCTTCAGATCTTACATTTAGATTAGATAACAGGTACACACATTCCTTCAGTGAGCTCAAATAGAACAGCAATGGCAGTGTAGTACTGTCACATATTCATTAGTCAAATAATAACAGGATTTAATGGATTTAATGCCCCTGCTCCTGTAACTCTTCACCAATTAATTTATATCAGATGCCAAAGTAACTACAACACATCTCTGTCTACTGCAAAAATCAGCAAACAGTTAATATACTACAAACTTCAGTGCTCAAAACTGAATTTTCTATTTTTTATCCACTTACCAAGTCAAATGTTAAGATGCCTAAATATGTCATATGATTGTAATTATATATTTGAGTACATAGTAGTATTTATTAACAACATGTACATACTATAGGATTAAGATTTGGTTTAGGGTTACGTATAACAAAGAAACTAAAATAAGGTGCTACCAAGAAATGTCAGTAGTAGTTAGTTAGGGTTAGGTGTTATACCTCATTTTTCAGCTTTCTAAAAACAAATGTTTTCAGAGATGTGGCGATAGGAGCAAAATCTTATCATTTGCATGCGTCATTGATTTGTGGCAGTGACACACATCATGTCACATCACTGAATCATCATCGACTTTAGCTGGAAAAAATGACTCTGTTATTGTCGTCTTGCATTATTGACAAACTATTTTCCTGTTTGACACTGCAAAGCTGCTTTGACACAACCAGTATTGCATAAAGCACTATACAAATAAAGGTGACTTGACATGACTTGACATACTAATAGTAGGCTTGTCACGACACCAAACAGTTATTATTCAAACAATCCTAACCTAACTTTGTCACACATGGCTTTTCCATCTTGGCTTTATTTTTGTTAAATAAACAATGACACGGTGCAATATGTCATGTTTTGTTGTTCATTTTTATTTGTATTATCTTATTATTTTAGTGGATTGAATAAGTAGCCTACGTTTTGGGCTAAATTAATTTCTATGATATTTAAGCACCATCCTCGCGAGCCGCGACTCGTGATTCTTAAAGCTGCAGTCCATATCTTTTTTTGGTTAAAAATGATCCAAAATCAATATTTGAGCAAGTACATAACCAGCCAGTGTTATAACAGGATTTAATGGATTTAATGCCCCTGCTCCTGTAACTCTTCACCAATTAATTTATATCAGATGCCAAAGTAACTACAACACATCTCTGTCTACTGCAAAAATCAGCAAACAGTTAATATACTACAAACTTCAGTGCTCAAAACTGAATTTTCTATTTTTTATCCACTTACCAAGTCAAATGTTAAGATGCCTAAATATGTCATATGATTGTAATTATATATTTGAGTACATAGTAGTATTTATTAACAACATGTACATACTATAGGATTAAGATTTGGTTTAGGGTTACGTATAACAAAGAAACTAAAATAAGGTGCTACCAAGAAATGTCAGTAGTAGTTAGTTAGGGTTAGGTGTTATACCTCATTTTTCAGCTTTCTAAAAACAAATGTTTTCAGAGATGTGGCGATAGGAGCAAAATCTTATCATTTGCATGCGTCATTGATTTGTGGCAGTGACACACATCATGTCACATCACTGAATCATCATCGACTTTAGCTGGAAAAAATGACTCTGTTATTGTCGTCTTGCATTATTGACAAACTATTTTCCTGTTTGACACTGCAAAGCTGCTTTGACACAACCAGTATTGCATAAAGCACTATACAAATAAAGGTGACTTGACATGACTTGACATACTAATAGTAGGCTTGTCACGACACCAAACAGTTATTATTCAAACAATCCTAACCTAACTTTGTCACACATGGCTTTTCCATCTTGGCTTTATTTTTGTTAAATAAACAATGACACGGTGCAATATGTCATGTTTTGTTGTTCATCTGCGTTTTTATTTTCCTAAATTTAAGACCTGCCAAGGACCAGATCATTTTCTATGATGCTTTGATACAGAAAACCATGGAATTCAATAGGGTGTCCTAACTTTTTCACATGACTGTATGTATATATACACACACACACACGCACACACATATATTGCATACTTTATATAAAGAACTATATAGGACTCACTAACAAAAATCTACCAAAAAGTACTATGGTGCAAGATTCAGTACTATATCTCAAAATATTACCATTATTACCCATTATCATAATACCACAGCACTCTTTACTGCGGGTTTTTACAAATGTGTCTGAACAGAATATTCCTTGAAGGAATTCAGCAATGGCAATGTAATACTGTCACCTATTTATTAGCACAATATTATTACTTCAGTAATAATTATTTCACATGGATTTAATGCCCCAGTTCCTGTTACTGTCCGAGAGCTCCTGTGGACTCTTTTCACACACTATAATGAAACATTTCTGAAACAATCATAGCATCGTACATTTGGCAAATTTTCATTTTTAAAAATGTGTACGTACATTTATAACAATATACTGTTGTGTTCAATTCCAAAAAAGGGGGGTTTTAATACAGCTGCTGAGGGAGTGATTGTAAATTTAACATCATTTTTATCTTCGGGTTAAAATAATTTCTTGGTATGAAATTCGAATGGTATGACAATCAGAGATTAGACTGTACAGAAATTGAAATCTCCACACTAATACACACTATACTCATAGTCAGGCAAAGCTGATGTTGTTAACATTAATAATCTGAGAATAAAGTATAACAATAATACAGAGGCGGACAGTAACTAAGTACATTTACTTGAGTATTGTACTTAAGTACACTTTTTGAGTATCAGTACTTGAGTATTATTTTTTCTGGGAATTTATGACTTTAACTTCACTACAATTGAAAGACAAATATTGTACTTTTCACTCCACTACATTTCTATCAAGGTTCTCGAAGTAGAAAGTCATTACTATGTAGTAGCTTTGAAAGTCAGTGGGTGATTTTTTTTCTTCTCTAAAACTTGACTTTCTTTTTTTCAGACAGTTTATCAGTAATCACTCCTGTAGGGCTACATTAAATTATTTCCCAGCATTTTTTGAACACTGACCAGCTGCAAATATGATATTTATTTACAACAATTCAATAATAAGAAGTTAATATTGTGGTATATATTAGACACAATATTGTCTGATTTTGTTAAATTGTGTATGCGAAAATACTACCTATAAAGCCACAGAAGAACTGTTGTGCGTCTCCTAATAAAACACAATAGGTGTTGGACTTGAAGCAGCACTGCACAGACCATTCTGTGTGTGACATCAAAGTACAGCGAGAGCGATTAGACAGCATTTAAAATGTTTGTTTTGATGTCAAATAAGTCTT
>NW_015537960.1:845795-853078 GCF_001515605.1 Sinocyclocheilus anshuiensis
TCAGCAGGATTTGTAAACCAAATTTGACAGAATTGTCTCAAAAGAAAAATTAAATCACCTTCGGGTAGGTCCCGATTTATTCAGTTTGAAAATAATAATAAATCATATGTTTTTATAAAATTTAGTGGAGTGAAAAGTAAGATATTTTGTTTTGAAAATAAAAGATACCCCATTATGATGTAATGTTTAAGTTAATTCAATACACAAGTAAGGCCCTAGAGAATCGGAGCATTACATTAAAGATAATGATTTTACTTACCTCAGACAGCTGCTTCGATGATGCTCTTGCACCTGCTGTGGGCTAGCAGGAAGTATGCATTGGTTTTTAACCTGGCCCTGCCTTTGCTCAAAGGCAGAACGTCCTCTGGAATGAAAGATTTTATTTATTTATTTTTTTTGGAAAACCACCAGTAACTTATAAAATAGAAAACTGTTTCCCTTCAGATCTTACATTTAGATTAGATAACAGGTACACACATTCCTTCAGTGAGCTCAAATAGAACAGCAATGGCAGTGTAGTACTGTCACATATTCATTAGTCAAATAATAACAGGATTTAATGGATTTAATGCCCCTGCTCCTGTAACTCTTCACCAATTAATTTATATCAGATGCCAAAGTAACTACAACACATCTCTGTCTACTGCAAAAATCAGCAAACAGTTAATATACTACAAACTTCAGTGCTCAAAACTGAATTTTCTATTTTTTATCCACTTACCAAGTCAAATGTTAAGATGCCTAAATATGTCATATGATTGTAATTATATATTTGAGTACATAGTAGTATTTATTAACAACATGTACATACTATAGGATTAAGATTTGGTTTAGGGTTACGTATAACAAAGAAACTAAAATAAGGTGCTACCAAGAAATGTCAGTAGTAGTTAGTTAGGGTTAGGTGTTATACCTCATTTTTCAGCTTTCTAAAAACAAATGTTTTCAGAGATGTGGCGATAGGAGCAAAATCTTATCATTTGCATGCGTCATTGATTTGTGGCAGTGACACACATCATGTCACATCACTGAATCATCATCGACTTTAGCTGGAAAAAATGACTCTGTTATTGTCGTCTTGCATTATTGACAAACTATTTTCCTGTTTGACACTGCAAAGCTGCTTTGACACAACCAGTATTGCATAAAGCACTATACAAATAAAGGTGACTTGACATGACTTGACATACTAATAGTAGGCTTGTCACGACACCAAACAGTTATTATTCAAACAATCCTAACCTAACTTTGTCACACATGGCTTTTCCATCTTGGCTTTATTTTTGTTAAATAAACAATGACACGGTGCAATATGTCATGTTTTGTTGTTCATCTGCGTTTTTATTTTCCTAAATTTAAGACCTGCCAAGGACCAGATCATTTTCTATGATGCTTTGATACAGAAAACCATGGAATTCAATAGGGTGTCCTAACTTTTTCACATGACTGTATGTATATATACACACACACACACGCACACACATATATTGCATACTTTATATAAAGAACTATATAGGACTCACTAACAAAAATCTACAAAAAAATATTACCATTATTACCCATTATCATAATACCACAGCACTCTTTACTGCGGGTTTTTACAAATGTGTCTGAACAGAATATTCCTTGAAGGAATTCAGCAATGGCAATGTAATACTGTCACCTATTTATTAGCACAATATTATTACTTCAGTAATAATTATTTCACATGGATTTAATGCCCCAGTTCCTGTTACTGTCCGAGAGCTCCTGTGGACTCTTTTCACACACTATAATGAAACATTTCTGAAACAATCATAGCATCGTACATTTGGCAAATTTTCATTTTTAAAAATGTGTACGTACATTTATAACAATATACTGTTGTGTTCAATTCCAAAAAAGGGGGGTTTTAATACAGCTGCTGAGGGAGTGATTGTAAATTTAACATAATTTTTATCTTCTGACTGCCATAATCCATCTTTTTTCCCCTCTTGAAAGCTGTGTGAACCTAATGGGTTTTTTCTTTTGCTGTTTGAGGTAATGGGAATGCAACAATTAAATATGCAAATAATGTCCTTAATGAGAATCACAAATAATAATCATTTTTCAAAAATCCAGCTGACACACAAACAGGTGATTCTCTAGAAACCATAAATTATACTTTGTGTTCACAACACTTACAGTACTTACAGAAACTTCATAACACTTATTAAAATTCATTATCAGTTAAACGATTTGTGAGTCAGAGTGACTGAACAATCTCAGTATCAGTCACTGTATGATGATATATCAGATGAGATGTCACTAAATGCTCAATAAACAACACAATAATGTGTGAAATGAAATTTAGACTAGAGTTTCTAGATGCAGAAAGCAGTGTAGCCTAAAGATTTTAGTACGGAAATACAGATATTCAATAGGTTAACCATCACTTTAGCTCTAGAAAATGACAAACGTATGACACTAACTACATGAACAGTGGATTTAGTCAATGTTAATAGTATTAATGTCTGATTACTAAGGTTTCCAGAGAAAATGTTGAGTTTATCACTGTCAAATGAAACCAATAAAATAAACCAAACATCCAAAAACCATTAACACGACCCAAAAACTAAAACATTGTCGTGAGTAATAAATACAACATAAAACTATTTTGTGAGCTAAAAATGGCATTAAATTCCATTGTATTTTGGAACAGGCACCAATAAACTAAAGGAAGCGGCTATTTGCACTAAGTGAAAATAGTGATGGATGCTATTTACACTAAGTGAAAATAGCAGTATTTTTAGCAATATGCTATTTACACTAAGTGCAGATAGCTTTCTATTTACACTATGTTAAAATAGCAGGATTTTCTGCTATTTATACTAATTGCAAATAGTGGCAATTATCTGCACCTCAGTATTATAGTACATTATAAAACAGTATGCAGTAATAACGCATTGAGTGTAAATTATAATTGTAATTCAAATTATTAAATAGATGCCACCTTAATGGGGCATATTTTGATTATTTCCTTAATTTTTATTGAAAATAAAAGCCTATGTGATATGAGATTTGAAAAGGGAGAAAAAAAAGTTCGGCAAAAGGCGGATTCGAACCCGGGTCGATCGCGTCAAAAAGACTACCGTACGCGCTTTACCATCTTCGCAACTGAAGCTGACGGTTGCCTGTCGTCTTTTATAGTATTCACACGGTTGTAGGTGGAGCTGTAGTGTAAATAGTCTCTGCCAACAAAGCAGGCTATTTACACTTAGTGTAAAATAGACACTCCTTAAACTAAAATAAGCTCTTTTCTCAGTGACAGTTTAATATCAAATACACTGTATATGTCAGTATTTAAATATTTGTTGTACTCCTTTTTTATACAATTCCTTTTTGCCAATCCAAATGAAGCAAGCTTGTTTTTTTACTTGCTTAAGTGTGCATTAAACAGAGAAAAGCAGAGACCAGCAAGACCATTCAAAGTTTAAAAGGCAAAACATATTTTCCAACTTGGTTGAGTAGGCTAGCTTGTCTTCTAATATAAGTTGTTTTAGTAAATGAACTTAGACTTTAATTTAACCCCTAAAGCGATTAAAAAGATCTGATAATACAAAAAATGATGTGACAAAGAAAAAGACTGATGAATCGGTTGTTTTCATCGTATATGCTCAATTATGTTTGTATGATATCAGATGAGATGTCACTAAATGCTCAATAAACAACACAATAATGTGTGAAATGAAATTTAGACTAGAGTTTCTAGATGCAGAAAGCAGTGTAGCCTAAAGATTTTAGTACGGAAATACAGATATTCAATAGGTTAACCATCACTTTAGCTCTAGAAAATGACAAACGTATGACACTAACTACATGAACAGTGGATTTAGTCAATGTTAATAGTATTAATGTCTGATTACTAAGGTTTCCAGAGAAAATGTTGAGTTTATCACTGTCAAATGAACTGTAGGGCTACATTAAATTATTTCCCAGCATTTTTTGAACACTGACCAGCTGCAAATATGATATTTATTTACAACAATTCAATAATAAGAAGTTAATATTGTGGTATATATTAGACACAATATTGTCTGATTTTGCTAAATTGTGTAAGTGAAAATATTACCTATAAAGCCACAGACTTTGTGTTCACAACACTTACAGTACTTACAGAAACTTCATAACACTTATTAAAATTCATTATTAGTTAAACGATTTGTGAGTCAGAGTGACTGAACAATCTCAGTATCAGTCACTGTATGATGATATATCAGATGAGATGTCACTAAATGCTCAATAAACAACACAATAATGTGTGAAATGAAATTTAGACTAGAGTTTCTAGACGCAGAAAGCAGTGTAGCCTAAAGATTTTAGTACGGAAATACAGATATTCAATAGGTTAACCATCACTTTAGCTCTAGACAATGACAAACGTATGACACTAACTACATGAACAGTGGATTTAGTCAATGTTAATAGTATTAATGTCTGATTACTAAGGTTTCCAGAGAAAATGTTGAGTTTATCACTGTCAAATGAAACCAATAAAATAAACCAAACATCCAAAAACCATTAACACGACCCAAAAACTAAAACATTGTCGTGAGTAATAAATACAACATAAAACTATTTTGTGAGCTAAAAATGGCATTAAATTCCATTGTATTTTGGAACAGGCACCAATAAACTAAAGGAAGCGGCTATTTGCACTAAGTGAAAATAGTGATGGATGCTATTTACACTAAGTGAAAATAGCAGTATTTTTAGCAATATGCTATTTACACTAAGTGCAGATAGCTTTCTATTTACACTATGTTAAAATAGCAGGATTTTCTGCTATTTATACTAATTGCAAATAGTGGCAATTATCTGCACCTCAGTATTATAGTACATAGTACATTAGTATGCAGTAATAACGCATTGAGTGTAAATTATAATTGTAATTCAAATTATTAAATAGATAATAGATGAATGGGGCATATTTTGATTATTTCCTTAATTTTTATTGAAAATAAAAGCCTATGTGATATGAGATTTGAAAAGGGAGAAAAAAAAGTTCGGCAAAAGGCGGATTCGAACCCGGGTCGATCGCGTCAAAAAGACTACCGTACGCGCTTTACCATCTTCGCAACTGAAGCTGACGGTTGCCTGTCGTCTTTTATAGTATTCACACGGTTGTAGGTGGAGCTGTAGTGTAAATAGTCTCTGCCAACAAAGCAGGCTATTTACACTTAGTGTAAAATAGACACTCCTTAAACTAAAATAAGCTCTTTTCTCAGTGACAGTTTAATATCAAATACACTGTATATGTCAGTATTTAAATATTTGTTGTACTCCTTTTTTATACAATTCCTTTTTGCCAATCCAAATGAAGCAAGCTTGTTTTTTTACTTGCTTAAGTGTGCATTAAACAGAGAAAAGCAGAGACCAGCAAGACCATTCAAAGTTTAAAAGGCAAAACATATTTTCCAACTTGGTTGAGTAGGCTAGCTTGTCTTCTAATATAAGTTGTTTTAGTAAATGAACTTAGACTTTAATTTAACCCCTAAAGCGATTAAAAAGATCTGATAATACAAAAAATGATGTGACAAAGAAAAAGACTGATGAATCGGTTGTTTTCATCGTATATGCTCAATTATGTTTGTATGTAGATGACTTTATGTGTGTGAGAAACAGAAAGCAAGCAGAAGAGTGAGACTTTATACATGTTCCTTTTCCTGTGCAGTGACATTCCTCTCCTTATCAGTTTTTACATCTTGAAAATAGCAGTGACATTCATCATCATAGACTTAATGATCCAGTCTCTGCTTTAATTTCCCTCCATGGATGAGGCTGATGTTACGGCTGTGTCTTTTTAACCTGTAATATGAGAAATCAATTCAAATCCAGCAAACAATTATAATCTGGCTTATTGCAACATTTGACAATGGAACTGAATTCTCACATATTTCTGGTTGTATGTTCAGCCAAAGAACTTAAATGGAGTTGAAAGACCAACAGAATATTAGTTTTCACTACCAGTTTCAAGACACTTGGTGTCTCCTGCTGCTGAGCCGAATAGATAGAATATCACTGGTGCTGCCGAGAGAATCAACACAAAAAATACAATTGAAAACGGGAACAGGTTTTACAAGCAATCTCATAATTAAGCACATACACATAACATCAGCTCAAAGGTCAATGATTACCCCTCCATGGCTCTGCTGCTGTTTGTGCAATGGAAAAAGAAATATAAATTATATAATTATAAAACACTTTCTACAGTATATTAAAAAACACACTGCATAGCTGTATGATGTGTCTTCCCTCACTAGCAGCATTAATACGTGATGTGATTGAAAGTGTTGTGGTGGTTTCAGATTTTACAGATGTCCTACAGAGCAAAAATACAGTTAAACCGATCTTAATCTGGAACTTTTGATAAAAAGTTAGTTATTATTATTAATATTACAAAAATAGCAGTATTTTTAGCAATATGCTATTTACACTAAGTGCAGATAGCTTTCTATTTACACTATGTTAAAATAGCAGGATTTTCTGCTATTTATACTAATTGCAAATAGTGGCAATTATCTGCACCTCAGTATTATAGTACATTATAAAACAGTATGCCGTAATAACGCATTGAGTGTAAATTATAATTGTAATTCAAATTATTAAATAGATGCCACCTTAATGGGGCATATTTTGATTATTTCCTTAATTTTTATTGAAAATAAAAGCCTATGTGATATGAGATTTGAAAAGGGAGAAAAAAAAGTTCGGCAAAAGGCGGATTCGAACCCGGGTCGATCGCGTCAAAAGGAGCAGCCTATGACACACTTTACCATCTACGCCACTGAATTTGACGATTATGCAGTAATAACGCATTGAGTGTAAATTATAATTGTAATTCAAATTATTAAATAGATGCCACCTTATTGGGGCATATTTTGATTATTTCCTTAATTTTTATTGAAAATAAAAGCCTATGTGATATGAGATTTGAAAAGGGAGAAAAAAAAGTTCGGCAAAAGGCGGATTCGAACCCGGGTCGATCGCGTCAAAAGGAGCAGCCTATGACACACTTTACCATCTACGCCACTGATGCACACACTGTCAGAGCTGTGTGAGGTCACTACCATCCTGCTTTTTATTTATTTATTTATGTTTAGTTTTTTTCACCATAGGTTTTTAACATTCTAAAAGTTCTTTATTCCAAAGATACTACAAGCTAGTCCGTGTATTCAGTAGGTGTAATGTATTGTAAGCTGCTTCAGAGGTATTGCAAGTATTACATACAACAATAATAAAACAGTGCATTGACATAAATAAGG
>NW_015537960.1:853374-868013 GCF_001515605.1 Sinocyclocheilus anshuiensis
GAACCCGGGTCGATCGCGTCAAAAAGACTACCGTACGCGCTTTACCATCTTCGCAACTGAAGCTGACGGTTGCCTGTCGTCTTTTATAGTATTCACACGGTTGTAGGTGGAGCTGTAGTGTAAATAGTCTCTGCCAACAAAGCAGGCTATTTACACTTAGTGTAAAATAGACACTCCTTAAACTAAAATAAGCTCTTTTCTCAGTGAGAGTTTAATATCAAATACACTGTATATGTCAGTATTTAAATATTTGTTGTACTCCTTTTTTATACAATTCCTTTTTGCCAATCCAAATGAAGCAAGCTTGTTTTTTTACTTGCTTAAGTGTGCATTAAACAGAGAAAAGCAGAGACCAGCAAGACCATTCAAAGTTTAAAAGGCAAAACATATTTTCCAACTTGGTTGAGTAGGCTAGCTTGTCTTCTAATATAAGTTATGTTTTAGTAAATGAACTTAGACTTTAATTTAACCCCTAAAGCGATTAAAAAGATCTGATAATACAAAAAATGATGTGACAAAGAAAAAGACTGATGAATCGGTTGTTTTCATCGTATATGCTCAATTATGTTTGTATGTAGATGACTTTATTAGAATCTGTGATTACTAAATAAGATTCACACCGGTGCTGTGACTGACTGCCACACATTAGGTTGACCTACTCTTCATAACATTAGATTCATCCAAGCTGGAGCTGTGCCAGAGTACAACCCACACAAGAAAGATAATTCAGCAAGTAACTGCAAATTTACGGACTGCAGCTTTAACGTCGCTATAGGCTACATGAGAGGACTCCCTTTTCATCATTTTCCATCTTTAGCAAGTTAACTGAATAATGGAGATGTATTTTGTAATAAACCCGCCAATAAAAATTTGGTGGACTGAGTCACTGCTGGCTGAATTGGACAGGCGATTTTCACGTGAAGAGTTGGCCTCGAGTGTGGCGTGTGACGCAGTATTCAGTCGTGAGAAAAACGGCACCAGTCCTCTACTAAGCATGTACGCCTTAAGCTTCACCCTCAGCTTGTGACAACTGAAATGGATCATGTGAAGTGTACGATCACATCGCCGATAACTCTTGCGAAACGTAAAGAGGAAGTAGGCTACGGAGGGACAAATATCCAAAATTTTCAGACTACTGCAGTTTGCACTCACGCTGCCTGTTGGTTCAGCTATCAAAAATAAGTTTCTCAGTTATGAGGAGAATAAGATACTTGCTCTGATTAGAGCCCTGCACCGGCTGCACCGGCCTCAAATAGCCCGGCCCTGGCCCGAGACTCTCAGGCCCTAGCCCGGCCCGTGTCCGACAGCTTATCAGAATTACTGTTGTACCGAAGCCCGGCCCCAGGGGCGTAAAAAAGTCGGGGCCCATCGGGCCCGGGCTGAAATGCAGGGCTCTAGCTCTGATCTAGCACACAGAAAACGATTTGACTGAAAATTTATCAGAAGAGATGAAAGCAAGATAGTGGTCATCTACGCAATTCGGAAAAAGAGGCGGCTTTTCTGCATTAGGTATGTTTGTTGTTAAGTGTTAAGTCATGACTTCCTGCTCTAATTATGAGGTGACACGCAAGCCAAATTCCTCATCCATCACTATGGGAATGACTGAGAATACAGGAATGATGTGTGACAAAAGATTGTTGAGCTACACAAATTAGGAAGTGGCAAAAAGAAAATAGCACAATGTCCATTTTTAATTCAATAATTTAATTCAATAAAGTTTAAATCAGCTGAAGATGTTATACTGGCCCACACAAGGTGAGGATGGTTCTAATGGACAAACAATTTGTGAGAATTTGAATTCTGGTTCTAATAAAGGTGTGTATTACCTGCCAGTGTTGTTGTTGCAGATGTCATCAGCTGGTGTGCCCAAGATGGCTACCAAAGGACACTCCTGTGTCTTTGTTTTGCTCCACCTGGGTCTCCCTCGTTACCCTCCTTGTTTGCGTTAGCTGTTCTAAGCGTTTCCTTGTATCATTGTTACCCTTGTCTTGCCTTGCCTAGCCTGTGTTTTTGACTCTGGACCCTGACCATTGCCCATTTCTGGATTACTCTTTTCTCTTCCCTTGGTTGTTATTGTTTGCTTGTGTTAGGCCCTGCCTGTGTTTAATAAAGCCTGCACGTGGATCGCCTGCTCCGTTCTTACGCCGTCCGTAACAATGATAGCTTTGCATGAGGAAAAGACAAAAATTGACAGAGACTGGATTACTGAATTTAAATTAAGGATCGGATCAGTCTGATTAATAAACGAATCAGTCTGATCAGGTTTGTGAACAGAATTAGCACCCTTGGTAAATATGAGTTTAATTTTCATTCAAAATTTCCACAAAAACCCATCCTTAAACTGAATTAAAATTATAGGGAATAAATGTGTTAAACATTAAATAAATATAACTCTCCAAAACGTGTCACAATTACAGCCACCCCTAGAAATTAAGTGTAAAATCTAAATAAAGTATATTTCTAATCAAACTGTAAGTTTTTAAGTTCACCCAAGTGTTTAGAAACACAATTAAGTGTTAAGTCATGACTTCCTGCTCTAATTATGAGGTGACACGCAAGCCAAATTCCTCATCCATCACTATGGGAATGACTGAGAATACAGGAATGATGTGTGACAAAAGATTGTTGAGCTACACAAATTAGGAAGTGGCAAAAAGAAAATAGCACAATGTCCATTTTTAATTCAATAATTTAATTCAATAAAGTTTAAATCAGCTGAAGATGTTATACTGGCCCACACAAGGTGAGGATGGTTCTAATGGACAAACAATTTGTGAGAATTTGAATTCTGGTTCTAATAAAGGTGTGTATTACCTGCCAGTGTTGTTGTTGCAGATGTCATCAGCTGGTGTGCCCAAGATGGCCACCAAAGGACACTCCTGTGTCTTTGTTTTGCTCCACCTGGGTCTCCCTCGTTACCCTCCTTGTTTGCGTTAGCTGTTCTAAGCGTTTCCTTGTATCATTGTTACCCTTGTCTTGCCTTGCCTAGCCTGTGTTTTTGACTCTGGACCCTGACCATTGCCCATTTCTGGATTACTCTTTTCTCTTCCCTTGGTTGTTATTGTTTGCTTGTGTTAGGCCCTGCCTGTGTTTAATAAAGCCTGCACGTGGATCGCCTGCTCCGTTCTTACGCCGTCCGTAACAATGATAGCTTTGCATGAGGAAAAGACAAAAATTGACAGAGACTGGATTACTGAATTTAAATTAAGGATCGGATCAGTCTGATTAATAAACGAATCAGTCTGATCAGGTTTGTGAACAGAATCAACGATTCATTGAAAAGTTCTCATTCAAAAAAGCAATTTTAGTCAATCACAATATACATTTTAGTTTATTCACCACATGAAATTATCATAAGACTAAAAAAAAAAAAAAAAAAAAAAAAAAAGATACAATTGCACTGACCACTTTTATGGTGTTTTGTGACCTTTTTGAGGATTAAATCTTTTAAATTAAACTGAATGAAAACTGGTGATTTGGAATCTTTAATCACTGGGATATTTGCTATCAGACACTTAACAAATAAACAGGTTGTTGCATTGCTGCCTTCTGTAGAACTGCTTATAGCTGAACTCGTTTAATAATTGATGAACCCGACAGATACTGAATTGAAATAAATCAACACTAAACTGAATTGAGCTGAACAATCACACTACTGTCTTGTTAGAGCTGATATACAGCACAAGTTTCATCACTGATTCTGCTTTTTTCCTGTTTATAACTGTGAAGCTGCTTTGAAAGAATCTCTACTGTATAGAAACAATAAAGGAGACTTGACATATAGTCAAACATTATTATTTTTATTAAACCACAAATTTAGATGCCCATATTAAAAATGCTTAAGTGATTTTACAGACAGAAATAAGCAGGAAGAATCATGCACTGAGATGGGTTGGAGATGGAATATGACATCGATGCATTTGGGATTTTGATTGATGCTTTTATTCAAAGGGACATACATTCAAACTATACTGTACATTATCCTAGACAAGTGTTTGCATCCTCATAAGATATAGTTCTAATGAAGGTGAATGAGAAAAACTTTCAGTAAAGCTCTGGTTATTTTAAACTTATGCAGCTGACATTTGATACACCCAAAATGATTGATATTGATCAAAGAAAACAGGAGGATCAGTGATGATTACTAATGGACCTCTTCTATGATACTTTTATGCTGGTTTGAATCCTTTGTAATCCTTTAAATGAAACCACCTTAATGAAAAACTGAAGCTATTACATCATCAGTCGTCAGGGCTATTTGTTGTCAAATGCTAAACGAACTGGTTTTACTTCTTTTCCTGAAGCAAAATGAAATTACGGCTTTGTCTTTTGCAGTTTTCTTTACTTCAGTTCGATGCTGTTTGGCAAACCGTACTTGACCAGCTCCTGCTTTATCTGAAACACAGATGGACAAACAAATCCAACTTTCCATGAATCAGTTATTAGCACTGTATTCTGTATAAATATTCATAGTAAGTGTGACATACTTGCTGTAAAACTATTTCAGTGCTGCCACTCTGTATCAGGTCTAAAAATGAGGAAAGTCTCACTCGAAATCCAATGACATTGTCTAAAGGGAAACACACATACAGACACCTAAAAACTCATTTTGTATTTGTTGACACCAATCACACAAACACTATATGGGATTATATGAAATTTATCAAAACATTATCTATAGATAAGACTTTTACTTTTCAAGATGCTGTTTCTTGGTTCACCGTCCACCCTGAAGACCCATCGACCGGGAACATCGACATTACTGGAGTTCCTGCGGTTTGAGATGAAGCTCCCATTGATTGATTCGGGAATCACAAAGTAGTCTGTGGAGTCTACTGTGTCATAACCAGCCTGAAAGTATGAGAAAATATTATTCATATAAATAGTACATATAGAGGACATGAACTTTTATACAGTAGTGAATAGTAACATTTTGTTCTCAATACAGAGAACAAGTTTCTTTTACCTGCACTGGATGTTCAGTTACAGCAATGTCACCATAATTCATCAGAATAAATGACAAATTATGGCCTGAAATTAAAACCACTTGAAACGATGTTTCCTGCAAAAATGGAAAGATAATCACTTTAAGCTTAGCAATTTATTATTGTTTTCTCGGTTACTGTCTTTATGGTCTACTGTATTCACATGGCCTAGTATTCAGAAAATGAATCATGAACAAAGTGAAAACATTCACATTTCAGAAGAACATCAAGCTTACTGTGTTGGTTAAGTTGAAGTAAGCGATTTTATTCCATGTTGCAACAAAGACCCAAGAAGCGTTGAAGTTCAGATTTGGGAAATGTGTGTTTATATCCTGAGTGGCGCGTGTGAGAACATTTCCACTGGTGTACTGATGATATGAAACAACACCTCTCAGGCGGTTGTCAAGGTCAGTCCAGAGACCAGCAATTATATCTTGGCTTCCTCTAGTGGGGAATGAGTAGGGAACATATGCTGATGAAGGCTGGTTGAATGTGAGGTGTCCATTATTATTAACCTGAGACATGAGAAATATTGTCAAAATCACTGATCACAGATGAGTTTATAAAGCATTCACCACTCACATTTAGACTCAGAATGAAGATGGAGTCAAATTCTTACATAAATCTGCCAGTAAGTGCGGCCAAAGAACAGAAATGGACTCAACAGCTGAATAACTGGGGAGCTTCCATCATCAACCGCAGCATTTATTGTGTCTCCTGCTGCTGAGCCGAATGGGTAGAATAATGCTTGTGCTGCCAAGAGAGAGAAAAAAAATCTGACATTATTTCTCACAGATTTATGGTGCTCATGTTTGAATATGGCTATGATTAGTAGCAAGATAATGATGCCCTCTGGTGGCTGACTCATGTGGATGTTACAATAGTAAAGTAAAACAATTGAAAATGGGAGAAATCTTGTTATGAAATAAATGGTTTTTGAGTTTTATTTATTTTATTTTTTTGGGATGAAAGACAAAAAAAGATAATGCATATTTATTTGCTTTCAATATTGAAGATTGGCCATGTTCTCTCTAATCAGCTTCCAGGACAGCCAGGAACCTTGGAGTTGTGATTGATGATCAGCTGAATTTCACAGACCACATTGTTAGAACTGCCCGGTCCTGCAGATTTGCCTTATACAACATTAGAAAGATCAGCTACACAACATGCTACACAACTCAAGCTCTTGTTCTTCAAGATCTTGCTCTGTCCAGGCTGGACTATAGTAATGCTCTCTTGGCAGGACTTCCAGCCAGTTCTATCAAACCTCTGCAGCTAATCCAGAATGTGGCAGCAAGAATAGTCTTTAATGATCTGAAAAGAGCGTATGTCACACCTCTGTTCATCTATTTGCACTGGCTACCAATAGCCACTCGCATAAAATTCAAGGCATTGATGTTTGCCTTCAAAACAACCACTGGCTCTGCACCCCTTCACCTAAATTCAATACTTCAGACTTATGTGTTTTCCAGAAACTTGCGTTCTGCCAGTGAACAACGCTTTGTAGTGCCATCCCAAAGAGGCAAACAATCACTTTCACTGACTTTTACCTTCACTGTTTCCTGCTGGTGGAATGACCTGCCTTCAAGAAACGGCTAAAGACACATCTCTTCCATCTACACGACCCTCTAACACTAGAACTCTCTATTCTATGTCTATTCTATCTACTTGTTTTCTTTTTAATTATTATGAAAAATTATTCTGATTATAATTATTATGAAAATTATAATAACTTGACCCTCTAACACTAGCTCTATCTAATCTATTCTCTTTTCTATACTTATATTATTTTTATTTATTTATTTTTTTTAAAACCTACGTGTACTGCGTTAGACTAACCGGGACTTGCCACAACACTTGTATGTTGTTGCTCTTTTGTTGGTTTGATTGCTTCTATTGTCCTCATTTGAAAGTCGCTTTGGATAAAAGTGTCTGCTAAATAATTAAATGTAAATGTTGTTATTGAGGAATAAAATATATAACAGATGTTCGGGCAGAAGGTGTCAATATGCTGAAAAAAAATGTTCGTACATTTCTACCCTCAGGCTATTGGGGCTATAGGTCGGGAATGAGACAAAAAGTGAATGTCACGAGGGGGAGCGGGAGAAGGTAACATAGCACAAGCACAGCTGTCAATCATGTTTTACACCTTGTTTTTAAAGCATCAGATAACTAACTAAAACCTTATTTTATGAAAAAAAAAATACTTGAACAATTGTCAGTGTGACAAGAACTTCCTAAAATGAAACTATCTTTAGGAAAAAACTGTTTGAAGTGTAACAGTTTTTTTTTTTCCCCAAATTTTTAATATATTTTTTTAGTTGGACTCACATCCTATTCGTTTACATGAATAGGGCAGGGTTTATGAGCTATACTGCAGCCAGTCACCACGGGGTGATCAGAATGTTTTGGCTTCCCTTTTCAGGACATGTGTGGCACGCTTTGAAATTCTGTCGAGCTGCACAAATTAGGAAATGGCTAAAAGAAAATAGCTCAGCAGTTGAAAACACTCCCATTACTTCTACCAAAGCAATAATTCAGAAGTTTAAATCAACTGTAGATATACGTTGGTCTTGGTGTCAAAAAGTCTACGATGAAACGAATGAACGATGAACTACATAACTTAGTTGCGAGGGTTGCCAAAAAAACAAGCACATGTTTGCCAAACATTGCTGGAACTTTCCAAGGGACCACAATCTATGGTTCAGTCGTTCAGATGAGACCAAAGTAGTGCTTTTTGGAAACACACCAGAGCTGGTTTTGTCACTCACATGAGACCACAGCAATTGAAAACGGCAGTTATCCAATCGATTCCCGTGGAAATATACATTAATATAAAACATACATTTTCATATATACACATCACAATAAATTATAAAACACTTCTAAGGTACATAAAAAAAAAATGTTGCACAGGCATATGATTAGTCTTCCATCACTTGCGGCATTATTAACTGACACTGTGGTGTTTGGCATGTGGTGTTTTCTGTAAGAATCAACACATACTATTCAAACACCATTAAATACCTCATGAACTCACTTGACATGTCCAGATTTATTTTCTGCATTGATGTATTTCCTATTTAATAAACAAGACGTTGTGGCGGGACATATTAAATAATTTGTGTTAATAGCCAAAAGTGTGTGAAACATATACTGATCCATGATTTATTGCTATTAGAGAGGGTAATTTTTATTCTTAAAAGCTTTTTAGTCAACAGAAAAAAAAAAGTTTTTTCTCGTGTTTGATCTATTCTCACTAACCAGATCTGATTCTAATGCAATGGTCCATAATTACCTGCCAGTGTTGTTGATGCAGATGGCATTAATGTTGTTGATGGAGATGTTGTTAATGGAGAAGATGTTTATGCAGATGTTGTTGGTGCAGATGTTGTTAATGGAGATGTTGTTGGTGCAGATGTTGTTAATGGAGATGTTGTTGGTGCAGATGATGTTAATGGAGATGTTATTGGTGCAGATGATGTCAATGGAGATGTAGGTGCAGATGTTGTTGATGGAGATGTTGTTGGTGCAGATGTTGTTGATGGAGATGTTGTTGGTGCAGATGTTGTTTGTATAATGTCTGTTAAAGAAAACAAATATATATAGCAAGCAGTAAAAGACATTTTAGTAAAATTCTTCAAATATCCACCTTCAGCTTGTGGTTCATGTGTCTTTTTGCTGTGGAATCTTTACAGATTTTTATAAAGTAAACATAATAATTTTTATATTGTCAGTAATATTTCAAGATGACCATTTACTGGACTGAAGCAGCTTAGATTTATTTGATGATCCATACAATATAGTATTTTAGAAAAATCATGTCAAATATGATACAATATACTTCTGAAGAACTTTAATTGTACATCCCTCAGTCATCATTATTTGTTTTGCTCCCCACAATAAAAACTATATAGCTTTGGTTATAAAACTAAGCATTTAAATACCATCTTACTAGTACATATTATTGGGAGATATAGAGTCACAACTGATATTTCTATGCATTTTATGTAAGAAATTGCTATACTATTATTAAGAACTCAATTGATTTTCATTACAAGCTATCAGAATATCATCTTACGTTTTGGCCACATAAATATCAGCATCTGCACCAAATTGCATACTGATACTCAACCAAAAAATTCATACGTAAAGTTTTTTTTTTCTTCAGACTTTGTCTAATGATTCATTAGATTCTTCTGATTAATTTGCTGCTATAGGTAACTAACTAGAAGAGTAACCAAATGCTGTAAGAGGTAAAATAATTTGCTCTACAAACCAGTGTGTTTATGAATATGATAATAAATATGATAAATAAAATAATATGATAACAGGTAACAGTTTGCAGTATAAAGCAGCATGACGGAGAGTTTTTGTACTGCAAAAATAACTAGAAGTGGATGAGAATGGAAGCCTTGACACATTCAAGTTACAATGGCTGCGTTGCGTATGCTTTTACTTTAAAAAGAAAAGTGGATATCCTACTGAAACAAGAACCTATTATACTGTGTGCAACTCATTGCATATCGACCTTGAAATAACACCTATAAATAACACAAAACACACAAACAAAAATGTTCTAGATACTGCAGGACATCAAAACCAGATTAGTCCAACATCTTCACCATGCCAACCAGTTGTGTATTCCCCATGCTAATGATGCACAGTTTTGAAGAGCAGTTTCAGTCCCACTGCAGAGTACATCGTCCAACCATATTTGCCCTGAACCTTGTCCAAATCTATAATCCAGTGCCTGTACAACGTTCCCACAGCCCAGCTGTCTACACACCACTGCAGCATCCGGAGAACCCCACTGATCGTCACACACAGTTCCCCAAATTCCATCATGGAGAATCTCCAGTCTTCCAGAACAGAAGCTGAAACCATTCACCAACCTGACATCTACCATCCACCAAAGAACAAAGAAAGAAGAAAGTGTGGTTAACATTATTATTATCTGGTGCCAAGAATGGAAGTCATATATCCACTTACTGTATTTGCAATGATCATACAGTTTACATGCCATTGTAATGCCTGCAGTTGCTGCATACAGCTAAATCTCTATTTTTATTTTTATTTTTGTGGAGGAGGTGGGCATTATATTACATTTAATAAACAAACAGTGGAGCATTCATCATCCTGAGCATCATTTATCTGAGTCTGACTGAGGAGGACGTGATCACTGACACTGATGTTGGAGACACACACACACAGACGATAATTTAAAGTTTAAATTAGCAGATTTTCAACCAGCTTTGTATTGTTATAATGCCAGTAGTTTTTGTAAATTATCAGTGCGTACTCTTTATCCTTGTTACCTGCATCCCTTCCCAGACAGCAACATAGTGTTGGCCCAGATCCGGCCCACATCTGGCCCATGTGAAATCCATGCGGGCCAGATGTGGGCCGGATCTGGGCCGAAACGGTCTGCTGTCTGGGTTACATCCCAGTTTAGTTGTCCGTTTATCTGTCTGTGAACAGGGATACAAAAATGTAGAAGTACAGTTTGTAGTTTTCACAAAAGCCCTGGAGCTGTCAGAAGTCGGCTGGATGACGTGTTTTAAAATTATTTGTGAAAACTGCAGATCATACTTCCACATATTTGTAAGGCTCAGAAAGCAGTCATTAGAAAAATGTTGAGAACACAACAAAAGGATGTGATTGTACTGCTGACGAATAGTGTTAATCTGAGATGATCCTCAAATGGTTCAGGTCATACCAAGGAGGGAGAGGCTAATATGTGAGTATATGTGAGTATAGGCGACCATAAGTCTAAGTGGATGCCCATGACATGCGGAGTCCCTCAAGGCTCAATTCTTACGCCACTCTTGTTCAACCTGTATATACTTCCACTTATCACAGCTATGCAGATAACAGCCCCATTGACTCCCTCTGCCAATGCATTGGTGACATTAACTGTTGGATATGCCAAAATTTTCTTCAGTTACACAAAGTGAAAACAGAAGATGAACTTAGGAGGGAACAAGCAATGTCCAATCAGAGGTGTTTGATTTGTCACTGCGAAGAATGCCTTAGCTCAAAACTGCATTCTCTAATTCTCTCATCATCATAAACAACAAAATGCAGAAAGGATGTAAGCAAGAGATTAATTTCGCAGTGTAGACAGCTTCAGTGATTATAACAGGAGTTTTTGCAAAAGTGCATAACTCACATTAGACTGAAGTCACGGACCGTTTCAGTGTTCTTTGCTTGCTTGTTTTGTTTTTTATGCTACTGAAATAACCAATGTGAAATCTTGATTTTCTAATCCGTAAAAAAAACAATAAACTAATTCATAAATGTTTCTTAGCTTGTTTTGTCTGCAGTCAGAATATGACTTGTTTCTCCCTTTTAAAAGCATTTTTAAAGCATTTTATTTTTTACTTTTTAAAGCATTTTTTAGACTTTTTAAAGCATTTTTTAAAATATCCTTTCTGAACATATAGGATTTGTTTAAGACAAGTTTTTTCAATATGTGCCTTCATGTTTCATGTGTCTTTTCTGCAAAGATTTTTAACAAGTGAATTTGTTTTACATTTACAGCACCCACTGCATGTGTGCTGAACTTGGAATATAACTTTAACTAGATGGTTAGTAAAGAAAATGTTACTTGAATCATGTTAGTTAAATTTTTATGTTAACTAGTTAAATAATACTAAAATACTTAGTTAAAAAAATCGAAATTGAAATCTTGAATCAGTCAAACGTTCTAAAAAAAAATAGAGCTTTTTGGAAACAAACACAAGAGGTGGCTTTGGCGTATACAAAGACGCCATGCAAAAAAAGTACCTATGAAGTTTAACTCTGAAAAATGAGTATTCAATTATAAAACAGTTCTAAGGTACATAAAAATGTTGCACATGCATATGATGAGTCTTCCATCACTCGCAGCATTACTATTACCTGACACTGCGCTGTTTGTCCATGTGATGATTTCTGTATGAAACAAACAGACATGAAATGATTATGGTTAAAATTCAGAAACACACATTTGTATATTTATGCTGTCTTTGCCATGCACATTAAGATCAATCAGATGGTAAACAAAACCTTACCGAGTGAAAGGAGTGATATGAACACCAGCAGATGTTGTGAAACTGGAGACAATCTCATGATGATAACGTCAGAGATAAAACCAGGAGTCCTTCTTCTGTAATCAGACAGCATTGTTAGAGCATCATGCATTATTATAAATACAGGTAAACCAATGTTTTTTTTAATGTCTTTTATGAAAACCCCTTATTAGAAATCAGATCTTACTGGAGTCAGTCAAAGCCACTGAAACATAGAAATATTCCAGGTCTTACGTTATTTCTATGTGATATATTGTAAATATGCATGTTAATTTGCATTCTAATGTATATAGTAACACATGCCATTATAATTAGGAATACGTGATATACCAACATGGTTTACTCATAAATGTACTCATTTTCATTTGTAATAATTATTTTACAAACAACAAAGTCATTCTCAATATGCTTTTCATTTACAATAATCAATAGTCAAATTTGGCACTAGTATCTTACTTTTTTGTCACTCACTCGAGTTACACTTATCATTTTATTCTTTTTGTTATTTTTATTTTTATTTTGAGGCTGCTTTTTTTAGTCAAATATGACCACTTTGTTTACTCAAAAATCAGCTGCAAACAGATCAGTTCAATTTGCCAATTAATCATTCAACTGGATTTGTGAACCAAATTTGACAATTGTCTCAAAAGAAAAATTCAGTCACCTCAGAGCGGGTCTATATTTATTCCGTTTGAAATAATGATAAATAATATGTTTTTATAAAATCTAGTGGAGTAAAAAGTAAGATATTTTGCTTTGAAAATAAAAGATACCCCATTATAATGTAATGTTTTAGTTCATTACTAATTCATTACACAAGTAAGGCCCTAGAGAATCGGAGCATTGCATTAAAGATAATGATTTTACTTACCTCAGACAGCTGCTTTGATGATGCTCTTGCGCCTGCTGTGGGTTAGCAGGAAGTTTGCATTGATTTTTAATCTGGCCCTGCCTTTGCTCAAGGGCACAACGTCCCCTGAAATGATTTTTATTATTATTATTATTGGAACACCTCCAGTAAGTTACAAAATAGAAAAGTGCTTCTCTTCAGATCTTACATTTAGACTTTAGATTAGGTGACTTGACAAGTGTCTGTCACAAAGCCAGAAAAACCATCTGTACACACATTCCGTCAGTGAGCTCAGAAAGAACAGTAATGGCAGTGTAGTAATGTCACATATTCATTAGTCAACTAACATTAGCTTTAATTTACATGGATTTAATGTCCCTGCTCCTGTAACTGTCCTCGTCCACAAATTAATTGATATCAGATGCCAAAGTGACTGCAACACATTTTGCCTAATTATAAATAACATTACGTCTGTCTACTGCAAATATCAGCAAACAGTTAAACTAGTTAATATATAACAAACTTCAGTGTTCAGAAATGAATTTCCTATTTTGATCCACTTACCAAGTCAAATATTAAGATACCTAAATATTTCATATAATTGTAATTAAATATTTAGTACAGAGTAATATTAATTAACAACATAGGGTTAGGGTTAGTTACATGTAATTATGCACAATTTACCTTATTACAACAGTAGGTACATATAACGTATAACAAAGACACTAAAATAAGGTATTACCAGGAAATGTTAGTAGTAATCCGTTTGATGTGTCATACCACATTTTTTCAGCTTTCTAAGAACAAATGTTTTCATAGATGTGGAGATACGACCAAAATCATTTGTCTGCGTCATTGATTTTGCAGTGATATGCATCATACAAATAGTAGGCTTGTCACAACACCAAATAGTTATAATTCAAACAATCCTAATCTAATAATCCTCTTTATATAGAATTCATAATACCAGTTTACAAATCTCAACTGCTTGATTGTTTGTATTTGCAAAATGCTTTTGCCCAGCTCTTCTAAAAGTGGACAATAATGCATAAGATATTATAAATATTACAACATCCTGAATTTCTGTGAAACTGCTTTAAAACATATTATTAAAAGTGCTACATAACATTTAAAACTGACTTTAAATGAAGATGTCTAGATGTCTGTTGAATATAAACTGTGACCAAGAGAAATTGGCATAAAATAATTTAACGAATTGCAAAATTTCCATTTAAAATGCTTTCATTTGTTTTTAAAATTGTTCATTATTTGTACTTCTATGTGTGTGTGTGTGTGTGTGTGTCTATTTGTGCCAGAGACAGAAAGGGACTTCCCTTTCCTGTTGAGTGACATACTTATCAGTATACACTTGTTTCCAAAGAAACAACCATCTTTCATCTTTTTTCCCCACAAATATGCACTGTATGTCAACATTATATGCACGTCTTAACCTGACAGCAAAACATGATGCGATTTCAATTTTTCCTTTCTCTTTGGAGTGTTACAAGCTCTTGGTGAATAAAGAAGATCTGTAAAGTTGCAAAGACTAAAGTCTCAAATCCAAAGAGATATTCTTTATAAAAGTTAAGAGTCAACCACGCCTACCTAAAACGGCTCGTTCTAACACGCCCCCACATATCTACGTCACGATATGGGAAGATTTGCATAACGCAGCCCGAATGTTCACGCAAAGAAAGAAGGCGTAACTTTTATTCTCGCTGTAGTATTGTT